>NC_142794.1:78065509-78233288 GCF_049724085.1 Artemia sp. Qi Xiang Cuo | reverse complement strand
GTTTTTCATGGTTTTTCTCACTGTTGATGGATGTAGAAATCTGTTTGTGGATTTTTCTTTGATGATTATGTGTGAGGGTCAATTTATTTGTTGTTTTCTTGGATGTCAACATAAGTCCGGTAACAACTTGGATGTAGACATCTGGTTATTGTTTCATGGTTATGTGTGTTGGTCAATTTATTTGTTGTTTTTTTCTATGTCAACAACAACTTGGATGTAGACATGTATTTGTTGATAGTTGTTTGAAAGTTATGTGTTGGTCAATTTATCTGTTGTTTTCTTGGATGTCAACAAAAGTTCGCTACAACAATTGCTGGATTATCGAGTCTAGGGGGCCTGGGTAAATGACACCTTTTCAAGGTCAGCTTATTTGTTGTTTTCTTGGATTTCAACATAAGTCCAACAACAACTTGGATGTAGACATCTGGTTATTGGAAGTCAACAACAATTGCTCAATGTTTCTTGGATGTCAACATCCGGTTGGAAATACAGTGATATTAAGGTGAATTCATCAGATAAGGAAATTTTAATCTTGAAATATTCTTATCCGAGAGTTGAAAATACAGACAGGAAAAGATAACTCATTGACACAATTTCTCCATGGGACAAGATAAATTTGAAAGTAGAAACGAAAATGGTAAATCGTCTGAGGGAATGCTAGCTCCTATTAAGAGATAGGCCTACATATTTTTTTTTATTAGGGCGGTTCTCGTCTGTATCGGTATAATACACAACTACCATTTGAATAGTGTTATAAGGTCCCCTACCCCAACCCCAAAGGACCCCCGGACCCCGAAAAGGCCCCCGGGCTCCCAAAGGGGCCCCCGTCCCCCCCCCCATTTTTTAAATATTTTTTTTGCGCACTTGAGACACAGAAGGGTCCCCCTCACCCTCAACTTTTTGGTTCCCTCCGAACATATCTTTTCAGAACAAGTTCTTTTCTTAATATCCCTCTTAAACCCATTTTACATCTTGAAGTACTCATCCTTTTCACCCACAACTTTACATTATGGCTTTTTGAATAGCCCAACACCAAGCGATACATTTTACTTTTAGTTAAGTGTTTTCGGACTTGTAGTTTAGTTTAACTAATGGTTTTAGTTTAGAATTTTAGCCTAGAGTCTTAGCTTAGAGTTTTTCGTTACACTTTTAGTTTAGTTTAGTATTATTAAGAGTTTTAGTTTAGTTTTAGTAAAGAGTTTTAGTTTAGAGTTGTAGTTTAGTTTTAGTTAAGAGTTTTAGTTTAGAGTTTTAGCTTATAATTTTAGCTTAGAGTCATAGCTTAGAGTTTTAGCTTAGTCATAACTTAGATTTTCAGTTAGAGTTATAGTTTAGTTTAATTTTAGTTAAGAATTTTAGTTAAGACTTCAGAGTTTTAGTTTAGAGTTTAGAGTTTTAGTTAGAGTTATAGTTTAGTTAAATTTTTGTTAAGAGTTGTAGTTTAGTTTTAGTTAAGAGTTTTTGTTTAGAGTTGTAGTTTAGTTTAGTTTTAGTTAAGAGTTTTAGTTTAGAATTGTTGTTTAGTTTTAGATATGAGTTTTAGTTTGATATTAGATTACAGTTTTAGATAATTATAGTTTAGTTTAGTTATATTCAGAGTCTAGAGTTTCAAGTTAGACTCTCAACATTTAGCGTTTTAGTTAGAGTTATATTTTATTTTATTTTTAGTTTTTTTTGGACTTGTAGTTTAGTTTTAGCTAAATGTTTTAGTTTAGAATTTTAGCCTAGAGTAATAGCTTAGAGTTTTTCCTTGCACTTTTAGTTTGGTTTGGCTTTAGATAAGAGTTTTAGTTTAGAGTTTCAGTTTGGTATTACAGTTTTGGCTTACAGTTTTAGTTAGAGTTAAAGTAGTTAAGAGTTTTAGTTTAGAGTATTAGCTTAGAGTTTTAGTCAAGTTATGGTTTAGTTTTAGTTAAGAGTTTTTGTTTAGAGTTTAGAGTCTTAGCTTAGAGTTTTAGTTAGAGTTTAGAGTCTTAGTTTAGAGTCTTAGCTTAGAGTTTTAGTTCTATTTATAGTTTAGTTTAGTTGAGAATTTGGAGTTTTAGTTTAGAGTCTTAGCTTAGAGTTTTTGTTAGAGTTATAGTTTAGTTTAGTTACTCTCAGCACTTAGAGTTTTAGTTAGAGTTATATTTTATTTTAGTTTTAATTAAGTGTTTTTGGACTTGTAGTTTAGTTTTAGCTAATCGTTTTAGTTTAGAATTTTAACCTAAAGTCTTAGATTAGAGATTTTCGTTGCAATTTTAGTTTAGTCTAGTATTATTCAAGAGTTTTAGTTTACCGTTGTAGTTTAGTTTTAGTAAAGATTTTTATTTTAGAGTTGTAGTTTAGTTTTGGTTAAGAGTTTAGAGTTTTATAGTAGAGTCTTAGCTTAGAGTTTCAGGTAGAGTTATAGTTTAGTTTAATTTTAGTTAAGAGTTTTAGTTTAGACTTTAGAGTTTTAGTTAGAGTTATAGTTTAGTTGAATTTTTTTAAGAGTTTTAGTTTAGAGTTATAGTTTAGTTTTAGTTAAGAGTTTTAGTTTAGAGTGTCAGTTTGGTATTAGCTTACAGTTTTAGTTAGAGTTATAGTAGTTAAGAGTTTTAGTTTAGAGTTTTAGTTTACAGTCTTATCTTAGAGTTTTAGTTAGAGTTATAGTTTAGTTTAGTTTTAGTTAAGAGTTTTTGTTTACAGTTTAGAGTATTAGTTTAGAGTCTTAGCTTAGAGTTTTAGTTCTGTTTATAGTTTACTTTAGTTTTAGTTGAGACTTTAGTGTTAGTTTAGAGTCTTAGCTTAGAGTTTTTGTTAGAGTTATAGTTTAGTTTAGTTTTAGTTAGGAGCGTTAGTTTAGATCTCTAGTTTAGCTTTACTTAAGAGTTTTAGTTTAGAGTTTATAGTTTTGGTTTAAAGTTTTAATTTAGAGTTTTATTTACAGTTATAGTTTCAGTTTATTTTTAGTTAATAGTTGTATTTTAGATATTTCAGTTTTATTTTTGAGTCTTAGATTAGAGTTTTAGTTAGAGTTATAGTTTAGTTTATTTTTAGTTAAGAATTTTAGTTTAGACGTGTTGTTTAGTTTTTGATAAGAGTTTTAGTTTAGTTTTTGTTGCACTTTTAGTTTAGTTTAGTATTAGATAAGAGTTTTAGTTTAGAGTTTTCGTTGCACTTTTAGTTTAGTTTAGTATTAGTTGAGTTTTAGTTTAGAACTGTAGTTTAGTTTTAGTAGAGTTTTAGTTTAGGTATTGTAGTTTAGTTTTAGTTTAGAGTTTTAGATTAGAGTGATAGCTTAGAGTTTTAGTTAGAGTTATAGTTTATTTTAATTTTAGTAAATATTTTTATTTTATAAGTTAGATTTTTAGTTTAGAGTTTTAGTAAGAGTTATAGTTTAGTTTAATTTTTGTTAAGAGTTTTAGTTTAGAGTTGTAGTTTAGTTTTAGTTAAGAGTTTAGTTTAGAGTTATAGTTTAGTTTAGTTTTAGATATGAGTTTTAGTTTAGTTTTAGTTTGATATCAGCTTACAGCTTTAGTTAGAGTTATAGTTTAGTTGTAGTTCAGAGTCTAGAGCTTCATTTTAGACTCTCATCACTTAGAGTTTTAGTTAGAGTGATATTTTATTTTAGTTTTATTTAAGTGTTTTTGGACTAGTAGTTTAGTTTTAGCTAAACATTTTAGTTTAGAGTTTTAGCCTAGAGTCATATCTTAAGAGTTTTTCCACTCAATTTTAATTTAGTTTAGAATTGTAGTTTAGTTAAGAGTTTTAGTTTAGGGTTTTAGCTAAGAGTTTTAGTTTGAGTTATAGTTTATTTTTGTTTTAGTTTAGAGTTGTAGTTTAGTTAAG
The DNA here is from genome assembly GCF_049724085.1 of Artemia sp. Qi Xiang Cuo. Taxonomy (NCBI): domain Eukaryota; kingdom Metazoa; phylum Arthropoda; class Branchiopoda; order Anostraca; family Artemiidae; genus Artemia; species Artemia sp. Qi Xiang Cuo. The sequence goes on along the minus strand of NC_142794.1, from coordinate 78,229,475 downwards.
GATTTTAGTTTAGAATTTTAGCTAGAGCTATAGTTTAGTTTAGTTTTAGTTTAGAGTTATAGTTTAGTTTTAGTTAAGAGTTTTAGTTTAGAGTCTTAGCTTAGAGTTTTAGTGAGAGTTATATTTTTAGTTAAGAGTTTTAGTTTAGATATTTTAGTTTTAGTTTAGAGTACTAACTAAGAGTTTTAGTTAAAGTTATAGTTTAGCTTAGTTTTAATTCCGAGCGATAGTTTAGTTTAGTTTTAGTTAAGAGTTTTAATTTATAATTGTAGTTTATTTTATTTAAGAGTTTTAGTTTAGAGTTGTAGTTTAGTTTTAGTTAAGATTTTTACTTTAGAGTTTTAGCTTAGAGTTTTAGTTAAAATTTTAGTTTAGTTTTAGTTATGAGTTTTAGTTTAGAGTTATAGTTTAGTTAAGAGCTTTAGTTTAGCGTAAAGAGCAAGGTGTTGAACACATTTTTTCTTTGAAATGCTATACTTAAAATATTTTTATTGCGGTTTACATACAAAAAAGTTAGGTTCCTCCACATTTAAGTTATGTTATCATGAGCGCTCATGATAACCTAACCTAAGAAGGGAGGTGAAGGGAGGGGCAGGGGAGGGGAGGGGGAGGGGAGAGCCTGGGGACCCTTTTGGGGCCCAGGGGGCCCTTTCGGGGTCCGGGGGGCCCGGGGGGTCCTTTGGGGTTGGGGACCTTATAACACTATTCAAATGGCAGTTGTGTATTATGCCGAACACAGACGAGAAAAGCCGTAATAAAAAAATAATATGTATCTCTTAATAGGAGTTAGCAATCCCTTAGATGATTTACCATTTTCGTTTCTACTTTCAAATTTATCTTGTCCCATGGAGTAATTGTGTAAATCAGTTATCTTTTCCTGTCTTTATTTTCAACTCTCGGATAAGAATATTCCAATAGATTGATAGATAGATATTTATTGCAAAACAAAAGCCTCTTTGGGCCATGCCAAAAACAAACACAGTTGCATATAAAGACAAAACACATGATAATAGCATATATAACAATAACTAAACATAGCCCATAGCAAATAAAAATAAAATAACATAACAATTGCAACACAAAAGCACACATAATACTTTAAAACTAACTCACATAATTACACACAATGTCACATACATACATAATAATAATCGTGTATTCAAAAACATTTCTACAGGGCCATATACACTATATATCAAATATAACAGGAAAACAAAATTAAAACTCCCTTCAGCCTTTTTATTCCAAACCATAACAAATCTTCTTCACAATAGTTCCTTTCTTATCTTTAGTGCCTGATCAACAAATCTACATAATCTACATAATCTACACATGAGGCTAAGTACCGTCTGAGACAATATACCCCGAAGTAAAAAATTACTTTTCCCCAAAATATCCTCCCTCAACTCAGTAAGCCTCTGGCACTGGCACGGAAAATGGTCCAGATTTTCCTCTTCAATATTACAAAGGGGACACGTGTACCTAGACGCCGGGAACCCTTTACCTCTCTCAAATACTTTACTTCTCCATCTTAAAGGCAAACAGTTGGCCCGTAGCTGCAACCAATATGACAAATATTACAATATTGAAATTTCCCTATCTGATGATGTCACCTTATTATCATAGTATTCCAACCGGATGTTGACATCAATGGAACATCCAGCAATTGTTGTTGACTTCCAATAACCAGATTTAAACATCCAAGTTGTTGTTGGACTTACGTTGAAATCCAAGAAAACAGCAAATAAATTGACCCTGAAAAGGTGTCATTTACCCTGTCCCGCTAGACTCGATAATCCAGCAATTGTTGTCGTGAACTTTTGTTGACATTCAAGAAAACAACAAATAAATTGACCAACACACATAACTTTCAAACAACCATCAACAAATAGATGTCTACATCCAAGTTGTTGTCGGACTTATGTTGACATCCAAGAAAACAGCAAATAAATTGACCAGCACACATAATACTAAAAATACATCCAAAAGACAGATTTCTACATCATTAAACCATCAAACAGTGAGAAAAACCATGAAAAAACATCAAAGTGAGAAAAACCATGAAAAAACATCTTCAGTGAGAAAAACCATAAAAACATGCATAAATTATGTTCGTCCAGTATTCATTGGGGCCTCCCTACTTCAGTGTCCATCCTCAAGAGTGCTGTTGGGGTTTGCACTTTAACTGATCTACCCGTGTTCACATACCTACGTCGTTTGCCTCACATCAGCACTTGGCCAAGCGTCAGTTTTCAGCATTAAAGTTAATTCTGACCCTACCATGAAAGAAATTACAGCCAGAAACGATTTCTAATGTTCTGTATGTAGAACAGCAAAATTCTTGTCCAAAACTTAGAATGTTCCTGGATAGCTGATCGAGAGTGCAAAGAAATGATAGGCTAAATCTCTCAGGTTAACTGTCTTATTTTATGGTTTCTGAATCTTCATCTTTGTTTAAGCCTATGGGTAGTTTAATAGCCGAAAGATCCCTTGTGTAATGTAATGTGAATAACACATTTATTCTTTACCTCAAATAAAACTATGTATCCAAAATTGTAAGGTCCAATTAGCTACACAACTGTCATGGCTCTCTGAAGAGGAAACAAATATAAACTTTTTTCCCAATCAGAGGCTTGAAAACCACTCCTTTCTACTCTATAAGTACTGTTTTAAAGAATTGGAAAACAGATAATCGTTTAGCACCCAAAACAAATGAATGTTTATTTTTGTCGCACTTGCTTTATTTAAACATGCGATTGGCACAATTTAGAAATAACCTCAGCTGGCTATCCTTAAGCAACACTTTGATCATAATTAACCATTTCGTAACAGTGCAGAAGTGATGAAGATGAGAAACCTATTGCAAACGCATACGAAACAAACAAAATCCTCTTACTTTGTGTAAAAAAAAGAGAAATCTGCTGAATCACGTGCGCGTACTGCGCAAATTGCTCTAAATTTTTTAAAGGTAGTACTTTTCTTTCGAAGTAGTACGTTTTGGCGGTTCTAATTAGAACAATAAGTGTTATTCGAATGGCAACTCTGCTTTCAACCTGATCAACGTAATCACAATAAACATGAAATAAGAGCTGTCGGAAAATAGAGCAAAGGGATGGAATGACGAGGGAACTACAACTCTTGGCTAAGGACGTCAGTGAGATCTTAAAAGTGTTGGATCTTCGGATATACCTGAGGAAAAAAAATCTGTAAAGGGAAGAAATTTTACTGCTGTGCAGTGGTTCCCATATATTGTCGAAGTATACAACAAACAATCAAGGAGATGGCCAAGAGCAAGAAATTAAACTCTTATTTAGTGCCTCTTAAAAAAAGTTAGCACAATTAAAGCTGAAATTGCGGTTAGAAATTGAATCAAAAATAACAATGGAACGAAGGAACACGTTATTTTAGCGTAACTCAAAAAAGGAGTAGGTAAAATTAATGCTGAGATTGTCGATCACCTCACTTGACAATACAAATCCTATTAAAGTACTAATGATGTGACGGAAAAACAGGAAAGGGGAATTGAATTCACGCCAAATTTTTTTAATTTTATTAAAGTTGGTGATTTGCTACCTCATCACTTAAAACTAGAGAATAACACGATAATTAAGCTAATGCATAATTTAGAAATTTCAGAAGGTATATGCCATGAAATACGCCTAGTTGCTGCAAAGGTGTAAAAAAATATTTTTTTATGAATGAATTCGAACAGCTGAAGTCAAAAGGAATATAAAAAAAAAATCTAAGGTTAGAAAACATGCAACAACGAGCATCAAAACCAAATGATTTAAAACGAAATCTACAGATAGATGACCAGTAAAATCAAGAATCACATCGAATCTCAAACTAAAATGACGTAAAACAAAATGCGTGGAGAGAAGACAAGCAACAGCAAGAATCCCAACGAATGAGAAAAGAAAATAATGCACATAATAATTGGCTCTTAAGACATAAGCAGCAACAAGAATCACATAGAAAGTAATGCAAAGCAAAATCTTCGGTTAGAAGACATTCAACAACGAGCATCATCAATCGAACAGAAAGTATTTGCAAAGTAATCAAAAATACAAGGGAATGAAGGAACGAGTCATTTTAGAGCTGATAAAAAAAAGAAGTAAGCAAAATTACGGCTGAGATTTTCGATTTGTTCCTAGGAGAGTAAAAATCCCATTTAAGTTATGATTATGTGAAGGATAAACATGAGGGGTGAATTGAATTCACGTAAGAACACGGACATTAATTTCGTGGGAACCTCGTATAGGTATTTCTGACGAAACTTGAGTTTATATGTTTTTCTTTGAAATATCGACTTTCTATTAAAAATATAATGATCCGTGAACCTGACAAACTGGTTTGATTCTGTTGTGGCTAAATCACAGGAATAGAGACGGTGCTTGCATCTTATAATGCAGATTGAGCAGTCAGCAAGGTCAAGACCATCTCTCTTGCTATTTTACTCTCAACTTTGAAAAAATAGTCAGGGGTGATTTACATTTTCTTCAAAACCACTCCAAGGTATGTGGCAAGCGTGACGGGTTTGACGTGACCAAGGCCTACAAACCCAGAGGGAATTTTATCCAGCAAAGCCTTTTGGAGTTCCTCAACAACATTTGAGTGTTTATCCTGACTAAACGTAGTTTGAGAGCAGGCTATGACAACTTATGGATACAGATTAGCATGCTATGTATCAGCATGTATGAGTCAATGGATTGAATAAGTAATTCTTCTTCTTCTCGGCTATTTTAGAAATAATCCTGTATACTACTACTAGCAATTCACTGCAGCACCATGCCGTTTGAAGCAAACACTTCTAGGCATGCTCCTCCTCCATCCCAATACATTCAAAGCCTTTTTTCCCACTTTTGACCCTCGCAAGAAGTTCCAATATTCCTTAAATCTTTCCTCATGACATCCTCGGTCACATTCAGGGACCACATACTTTTCGACATAGGCACAAGGACGATAACGACAAGGACGATCTTTGGCAATCTATCATTCTTCAGTCACAGGACGTGTCCTAGCCATCTCAATCGTTTGCTTATTATAGCCCTAGAAAGCAGGACTGAACCAAATTTTTGAACAGCTTTCTATTTCAAATACACAGTCGGGCATCCAAACAGTCCATTAACAATTTTTTCCAGAAAACTTCGAGCAAATCCTCCGTCTTTCGGAGAGCCCACACTTCAGAATCATGCTTGACCACTATAGCTTCCAATATCCTAAATTTGGTTCGAAGATTTATATTTCATAGGTCAAGTTTTTTCAACTATGAAAAAACACCCTGGACCCTGGTTATTCTACTTTTAACATCTTCACTTTGCCAACAGTGTTTATTAATAATATTATCTAGGTAAGTAAAGTTATCCATCTGATCGACGTTCTCGTTACCCAACATCACCTTCGAGTATATTTAGTTTTATAGACTTAGTCATTACACCGTTACTTTCCGAACCTATTCTTGCGCCCGTAACTCCCAAAATATAAAAAAAAATTATTCATTTTGATAAAACTGTCATCTATGATGCTCAAATTATCAACATAATCTATGTCTAAGAAATTTGGCACAGCCATCATATTTAAACGACTTGTTTACGGGGATTCTCAGCACATGGGGTCCTGATTTTTAATCCTTTTAGTACTATTACTTATTCTACTCCGTCACCTCAAAAGTGTCCCAAAACTTTTCATTCTTTTCCATATCTTTTCCTGTAACTCTATCACGGTTTCGCACTTTCTAAAAATGTTATGCCCATCTTTCTTTAACACTTTCCCTATCAATAATCGTAGAATATTCCTATCTTTAAGTGGAACACGTCCATATTGACTATTCCTTCTCAATTTTTGAACATATCAGTACATTATTTTACCATTATACCGTCTGATTGCATCTTCCAGATCTTCAGCAATTTTATTGAAGGCCTACATTTCACAACTCCTTAAATCACATTTCAATGCTTGCTCAACTCTCCTTAAATTTATTTTTTTTCAAATAAATCCTTCCCTTAAATAATTCTTGTACAAACCCCTCCCCCTCTCTACTAAACATTAAACACTCTCACTAATACTCCCAACTGTGTTTCTAACTTTTCTCCCTTAGACACCATCAGCGACTTCACAAACTATTTTACTAAAATAGATACTTTATAAAAAAAACTTTTTAAAAGCCCCGTTTTAGAAATGGACTTAAAAAATGAAATAAATTTTTAGGCTCTAAAGAATACTTTTGATATAGATACTTGCAGATTTGCTGAATATTTTAACCTCTTTAACTCAAACATGTAAAAATTTACACATGGTGGGCATTTATATAGTTAGATATCAGTCGGTAGTTGACTGAAAATGCACACCACGTTTAAATTTTTAGAAAATTTTTACAAGTTTGAGTAGAAGAGTTCACAATATTCAAAATATTCAAGAAATTTTGAAGTATGTATATCAAACGTGTTCTTAAGAACCAAAATATTTACTTTCCCCAAATATCGATATTTGGTCTGATCTATCAATATGTATCAGACATAAGACAGTATTATATTATATTGATATCAGACAATATTAGATCATACTAAAAATAGGACTACATTAAATAATAAAGGTCTGTATTCTTCAGTCTGTTTTCAGTGATATCAAATAAAATTAAGGAGCAACATTAAAATATACAAAATCGTCATTATTTTGTATATGAAGGAGCCACTCCCTTCTCCTCCCCCTGCTCTTTACACAAAAGTGTTTTAGCGCTTTAAAAAAGCTTCTCATTTCACTTCAACGGCTCTTGTGTTTGCGGAGCTGTTATTAAAGAATTGGGACAAAAGTCAAACTGAAGTGTAAAGAGCGAGATCAAATGAAGGTGTAGACAAAAATATTCCCAGGGACCAAGGGTGATTAGATGTCAATTACAAACAAAACGAGAAATTTCACATTTTGCAGTTGGAACTTAAAACTTCTAAAGTAAGGTTCTCTAACTTAGTAAATCTTACAATGTGATTTTCCATAAGATCGTTGAATTCTGGGGAGTGTTTCCCCCTTTTTCTACATTAGGCAAGTTTTCTTAGGCCCATAGCTTTATAGCGATGACATTGAGCTTAGTGACTTTTATATCTTTGAAATTAACATAAAAAGCCAATTCGTTTGATGTATAAATTGTTAATATTTTATTATTTAGTTCCCACAAGTTCCCTTTTTTAGAGTTTCAGTTGCTCTTTGCCCGAGCCGATCGCTGTTTTTTTTTTGCTGGAAACACGACACAGCATTTACGGTAGACACAGCACACAAAAAACAAAAAAATTTATTCGGGATAGATGAGAAAGCAAAAACTTCTTTTATTTTAACGAACAACAAATATTACTATTTAAACAAATACACTTCTAAAACTAATTAATCTGTAGCATTCATTCCGTATCTATAGTGAATAGTTTTAGAAGTTATCCCTTCTAACTCAGCTAATCTTCCTAATATAATCTGAGTCGCGTCCTTGGCATCATTATAGTCATGTAAAAGTTTTATATACTTATCATAGTCGTCAAACTTGAAATCTTTCTTCAAACACTCATCTAAGTCTCTGTTAACTTGTCCCTCATCAACTAAGTTCTGTTTCTTTTCAGCAACAGCCTCTTGCTTCATTACTGGTGATTGAAACTTTCTTTTTCGAACTATTTCTCTTGATGATTTGAGCTTAGCTGGAGTGACATAAGATGTTTTGATTGCAGCAAAAGGTTTTTCAGCAACCACCGATTGAACACTTTTTGTCATTGCGATTTCAGAATAGCCCACTGACTGTTGAGTAGAGCAATGGTCCAGTTGTAGGATAGGCGAGGATGTCAAAGCAAAATTGAAAGATTCTTGTTGAATCCTTATTGAAGTTGTATTGGCTGTCTCTTCGATTTTAAGCGAGTTAGACGTAGAAGGCAGTAAGTTCTCGTTACGACCAGACTCAAAACTACGCCTGGAAATTATAGATTTAGATCTCACTAGATTTACAGATACAGAAGCCTCACTGGTTTCGTGGTCCATCAATAAAGGAGAACTAAAGCCTTTCCCAGAAGAAGATCGACATTTTGGTGTCACTTCCAGAAGAAGTGACAATTTGGTGGCACTTGCATATCCTTAAGATTCACAACTAGAAATAAAATTAAATTGGGTCAAAACCGTGTATGTCTGAGCGTTAAAAATTTTTTTTTGAGAAGTCAAGCTCCCTGGATGTTCTTCTACTCTTAGTGGTAAAAATTTATAGAATATGGCACTTGAGCACTATAATCAAGACAAGTTTGCTTTTAGGGGTTGGGAGGTATGACACGTCACTAAAAATTCTTTCTTATTTTTATTTCGACTTTTGGTTTTAGTATGTACTATAAAAAAAAACCAAAAACCCAAAAAAAAAACTTTATTACAAATAAATTTTCACATGAAATTAATGAAAAAAAAATTCTTCAACGATTCTTCATCTAGTGTGGACCACAAACCGACCTTGTCTACTAGCCCAACATATATCAGTCTTTGTTTGTTTTTCTTTTACACGTGACCTTAGGAAAGTAGAAAAATATCAGGCTAACAAAACCTCACCACCAGCACTTGATGCGAGGGAGCATTGCGTAAAACTGGGGAAACCGTATAGATGACAAACTATTAAGAGCATTCATATTTTCATTCGGATGATGCATGGGATTTTATTTAGCCGTAAGCTCCCCAGACTGACGGCACCCTGTGTTTGTTGGTATTCGACTACGTCAGGCGAGTGACTCGTCGAAAGGTTTACCAGACTACCATTATTATATATGGCAGACTACCATTATTATATATATATATATATATATATATATATATATATATATATATATATATATATATATATATATATATATATATATATATATATATATATATATATATATATATATATATAAATATATATATATACCATATATATAATGGGGTAGCCTGGTGGACCTTTCGACGAGTCACAGGCCTGACGCAGTCGAATGCCAACGAATAGAGGGTGCCGTCAGTCTGGGGAGCTTACGTGTAAATAAAATCCTAAGCATCATCCGAATGAAAATATGAATGATCTTAATAGTTTTCATCTATACGGTGTCCTCAGTTTTACGCAATGCTCCCTCGCATCAAATGATGGTGGCGAGGTTTTTTTTGGAACATAAGATCTAAGAATCAAGAGACAACCCACCAAGTCATGGCTTATGAATTTTATGAATACAGAGCAGATTTCGATTTGCCTTTCCGAGACGAGGATCGGAGGCGTTTTGCCCTCAGATATACTCACAGTAAAATCACTAGAAAAATATCGATTTCTCAAGTCAGGAGTGCAGAATGGATCTAGATGCCATGGAGTGGGATATGCTGACCTCTTCAGCTCATTGCACACTTCTTGTGTAGGTTTCTATTAGCCTCAGGATTGCCCTATTCCATTTAAAGGGCAGACTATTCATTAAAAATATCACAGCTTCATAGAGGTATACGCTCCCACCCGGGATGCTGCCAAAGACAAAAAAATTCAATCTACATGGAACTGGAGTATAGTAGTAAAAAGTTGTCAAAAACGGGACTACCTCAAAGCAGCAGGATACTAGAACAGCCAAGTTGGCTTTATTGACCAGTCACTCCATGTTGTGATCGGTCGCTACACGTATGGCCAACGATACAAAATGGTGAGAGAATCATCCAGTTTGCTCGTGACCATCAACTGGTGGTTGCAAACTCTGTTTCATACACAAGACTTCACAACGTGTCACCTGGTTCTCTCATGAAAATGTTACTGCAGCCCAGATAGATGTTATCCTAGTCAGGAGAAGATGGGAAAACCCTGTTCAAGACGTCTATGCCTTGAGGCCAGCCTTTGCTAGATCCGGAGCAGGCCGCGATCATACTCTCGTGGGACCAAAGATCCTTCTCCGCCTTAGCACGGGGGTAAAGGACATCCAAAAAGATCAGACTGAGCACTTCTAAAGAGGATTCTGATCAAACAAAACAGGAATTTCGCCTTCAGCTCCAGAATAAATATGATATCCTCTCTACTGGTGTACAACAGCCAAGAGAAATGTGGCAGCAATGAAGTTTCTCCTCCAGCTCCACTATTTAAGTTGCTTCTGAGGTGCTTGGCTACTCCCACCCCTCTAAAAAGAGCAGGATTTCCAAAATAATCTCTAGAGTTGATTGAAGAGAGACGTACTTCCAGCCACCCTGGTAAACAGTCGATAGCAAGAGCTGAGAAAGTGCATCAAGCAAAGCGCAACAAAAGACCACACCCGTCACTGGGAAGAAGTCACTTATAATTTAGAAAACAAAGTACGAAACCACGACTCGAGAAACACTTAGCAAACTCTTAAAGAAGCTACTGGAACTTCTATTAGAAGTTACACTTTAGCGAATTTCTAAACCCAAACGTAAATACGAATATAGAAGCAGAAAATACACCACCCTTGGTCTCGAAGTTTTCGTACAATATAAACAAGAGTCCGTCAGACCTTAACAAAATCATCGATACCATCGATACCGAAATCTCAAATGACACAAATCTCCTAGTGAGGACAGCATTTCCTGAGATTTCATGAGAGTGAGGACCTATAACTTACAAAGCTTCTCTCCACCTGAGAAACCAGCTATTACTGTTAGTTATAAAAAATGGAAAACCAAGAATTTCCAAAAGGACAGGAAAATTTCAGTCAGCCTACCAGTTTAAAAAAAAAAAGTTAAAAGATAGAGAATGCTAATATAGAGGTATACCTCTCATTGACCTTACTGCTAAATTCTTTGCCACCATTTAACTATATACATTCCAAAAAGCGAGAGATAGGCGAACACCGGAAAACCAGTCCGGATTCCGATCTTTCAAAGGATGCTCGGAAAAGATTTTTGCCCTCCGCTTGATCATGCAACAATGTGAAAGGTACCGCCTCCCCTCATCAATATATTCTTAGACTATGTTACCGTCTTCGACTCAGTTGAACGACAAACTTTGTGGAAGAGTCTCTTTGAAGATGCCATGCCAAAAAAATTCGTCAACATCTTGGAAGCCTATTACGAAGGATATTCATCCCGAGTCACAGTGCATACGGAAGAGTCGTCATTGTTTGTCATGGAGTGGATTGTGAAACAAGGCTTATATACTCACCGGTCCTCTTCACTTCCTGTATCAATTGGATCCTCTACCACACTCTACGGAGATTTGAAGAAATACTACTTGGTAGAAATGGGAACTTGACGGACCTTGACAACACAGACAACGTAAAACTCGTGACGGACTCAAATTCTGCCCAGCAAATGTTTGACGAAGTCTTTTCTTGATGTCATGATGTCATCAGAGGTTTAATACAGCCACCCTAGGAAAAATACGAATTTTTTCTTAAAACTATGACCTATTTAGATAATTTTTGTGGCCGGAAATGTCAATTTTCCATTTATAAGAAGAAAAAAAACTATGTAGCCGATTTCGAGGCCAGGCCCTGGCATGGCTATACGAAAGGCTTGTCTATATTGATTCTCATTGTCACTTATCTTGTAACCGCAGAAAATGTGAGCCTCTTCTTGATGTCATGGTGTCACCATAGATTCGATAAATCCATCATGGGAAAAATACAAGTTCTTCCTTTAAGTTGTGACCTTTTTAGATTGTTTTAGTGGCCAAAAATGTCAATATGACAGTTAAGAAAAAAAAAAACTATGCAGCCGATTTCGAAGCTAGGCCCTGGCACTCAGCATGTGGTAGGCTTGAATATGTTGATTTTCGTTGTAAGTAGCAACCTCCAAACGAGTCAGCTTTATTTTGCTACTCTTTCCTTGGGAAAATGAAGGGCTCCCCAGGCAACACATAAAACGTTGAAGGGTCCCAAAGACGTGTAATAAACAGTTGCATTGTTTATGGCATCTTAGGTTTGTACTAGGCTTTGCGCCACATTTTGTTGGCGTCATAGATTCTGATGGCGTTGCTCTTCTAACATAATATTTCGTTCTTCTTCACTTTCATTTTTGACTCGTTCTGATTTTTACTGTCGCTTGTCTTCTAAAAGCACAATTATCTGTTTTCACTCCATTTTTGACATGCTATGATACTAGCTTCTCGCGATTGCTTGCAATTCTCACTGCCGCATACCTTTTAACCGCATATTTCCTTGTTCTCGCTGTGGCATATTTTTTAGCCGCATATTTCTTTGTTCTTCACTTTTATTTTGAGAAGTTTTAATTCTTGCTGCCGCTTATCTTCAAACCGTATTTCCTTTGTTCTTACATTTGTTTTTGACTCGTTGTAATTGTTGCTGACGTAGATATTCTGACTGTATGTATTTGTTCTTCATTTTCGTTTATCATTACTTTAAGACATTTTTCAATACCTTTTACCTTTGCTGCTCGGATTGGTCTTATCACGTTTGATGGTCTAGGTTGTTCATTTATTCTCTAGGCATTATGAAAATACTTAAAACGCCTTTTGTAAATATACTAATTACACTTTTTATTATACACTGAGCTATGTTCCTTTTGCATTGTTATATGCGTCATAGATATAATAACGATACGTTCACTCCTAAGGGGTGGGGGAGCGGAAATGATGTAATTTATTCTCTTGATATGTACTCATAAATAAGACGTCAATCATATAATTTTGCTTGTCAATCATATGTTTCTTGTACAATTTGGCCTACATCACAGACACTGAAAATGATACAACCACTATATAATATACAGGCATATATGACATATGTATGCTTTTCGAATGTATTCATAAATATGACGCCACTCACATAAATCTTTTTTTTTTTCTTCCAAAATTAAGTTTCTTAACGAATTTTCTCAAACTTTTGACCTATATAGATCGTGTTTTTTTTGGGCCAGAATATCCCAGGATCCAACTTTTACCGAAAAAATATGGAGCGGTTTTCGAGAAGAACTTTATATACAATTATTGATAGAATATCAACTAAAAAGAAAAAATTCTTTAGCACACCCATAGTCGGCGTTAAAGCTCTTTTTTGGGGGGAGGGGGGCAATCAAACAGTGAATTCAGGTATTTCAAAGCTGTCTTTTTTTAAGAAATAAAAAAAGGAAACATGGATTAAAGACTATTGTGCATTTATTTTAGATTGCTCAAAACGCCTTTTTCATCATTAAGAATTAATATTGAATCCAAACTTTTCTTATTGCTTTCTATTGTAAATAATAGAAGATACGCCCATTAAAAATTCTACAGTTTTAATAGATAAGCCTCATGGTACCCACTTGAAATTGATACTTCAACAGATTACAAATTGAGCGTTGCAGCTATAATACTTGCCAAACAAACACACACAATTATATGTATTCTTCTGTTGGAGGTGGGGCTTTATATAAATTTCAACTGAGGACTTTCCCGACACCCTTCTCCCTGCCTATATGAAAAGGCATGTCCAACCCTGGTTTTTTTTCCAAAAGATTGTGCAAAATATTTTTTTGTGATTTAAAGTTTGGCCTATGGATAAACTATAATATTGATGAAAAATCCTGTATAATGGATTTTAAACCAAGATAGAACAAACTTCAGCAAATTTTATCTGAAAGGGCTGATCTATTCGGGCTTTTACTGAATTGATCTGCAACAACGCCACACCCGTTTTCCTTTCTTTGTTTTAGGATAAGAACACAATCACTGCACAATCTATATGTTGATGTAGGCTACCATTATTTTGTCTAAAGGATAGTGAAAGAATACCAGTGAAGGTAAACAAAATACAACTTTGAGGGAGTCGGCATTTCTTGAAAGGACGATGATAAATCATTGAGAGACTCTGTATTTTCCAACCCGAATCATGGTGCTCCTAATATTTCTTAAGGGATGTTGTTTATAGCAGAACACACATACGAAAATGGTGAAAATACTACCTTAGAAGCTACTTATTGAATAGCTGATTCAATTTCATCTGATGAAAACATTTTAATTGATGAAAGCATTGCTCTGAAAAAAAGGGTCAATAAATGCTGATAAAAATAAATAAATAAAAAGAAATGAGTAGCATACCTTTATTGAATTATGCCCCTTTTGTTTGAAAACTCCTGAGCCATAAGCGAAGGTAAAGCAAAGTCCAGCCGGAAACCATTTTAAATGTGGCAAGATTCCCTGTTTAAATGTCTCAATTGCCATTGATGGTTTCAGTATACATAAAACTCTAGTTTGGGTCCTGCAAAATATGGAATAAACATTGGACTATGGGAGCGATCAATAACTTCGTACTATTAAAAACAGTAAAGAGTAAGGTTAAAATTTTAAAAAAGCAGAAATTATACTGAGTAAAAGGATACAAATGTCCTCTGATATCCCAAATAAAATAAAGAACGTATAAATTTCTCTTTGATGAAAACAAGTAGAGATGTGAATTATGCTACATCAACTGATCAAACAGTTCGTGGTAGCGAACTGTCAGTAAGGAGCGACCCGGCTCCATAGTAACCGAAACTCTAAGAATTTTGACACCAATACATACATCAAAAGAATCAGATTTTAATGCTGATTCTAAATATATAAGCTTCATCAAGTTTGCTACAACCCATTAAAAGTTAAGTGCCTGAGAAAATTTGCCCGATTTTCGAAAAAAGGGAGAAACACTCCCTAAAAGATATAGAACCTTAATGGAAATCAAACCACCATATTCAGCATATCAGAGAACCCTACTGTAGAGGTTCCAAGCTCCTATCTGCAAAAATATGGGATTTTGTATTTTTTTTTTTCCAGAAGAAAGATCACAGATGCGTGTTTGTTTTTTTTTATGCCCAGGGGTGATCGTATCGACCCAGTGGTCCTAGAATATCATGGGAGGGCTCATTCAAACGAAAATTAAAATTTATAGTGCCTTTTTTAAGTGAACAAAAAAATGGAGGGCAACTAGGCCCCCTCCAACGCTCATTTTTTCCCGTAAGTCCCCCGATCAAAATTTTGAGATAGCCATTTTGTTTAGCATGGTCGAAAATATAATAGCTATGTCTTTTAGGATAACTTAATCCCCCAAAGTCCCCGGGGGAAGGGCTGAAAGTTATGAACTTTACCAAATGTTTACATATAGTATTGGTTATTGGGAAGTATACAGAAGTTTTCAGGACTTTTTCTGTTTTTTTTTTTTGGGGGGGGGGGGTCCGGGGTTATGTGAGAAGATATTCCCAGGGAGGAAGTTGTCATGGGGGAAAGGCCAGTGCTATGAAGGGGGCACCGGATGTCCCAGCATTATTTAAAAAAACGATCAGAAATTCAATTAATTTTGAAAGTATGGAGCAACTGAAAGTAAGGAGCAACATCAAAACTTAAAACGAACAGAAATTATTACGTATATGATGGGGTCCGACCCTAGTCAATACCTCGCCCTTTAATCCAAAGATTCTTTAGTACTTCCATAAAAGCTATTTATTCTAATTAGCGGCCTTTGTGAATAAGGGATCATTTTTAAAGGATTGGAACAAAATTCAAACTTTAGCGTAAATAACGAGGTATTGACTAGGGGGCAAACCTCCTAATATACGTATTAAAAATATATGAATAAAGAAGTTCGTTACGTAAGTTAATTCGTAGGTTACGTATATTTATTACAAATAAAAACGTTCGTAAATAAAATTAAACCACTTTCGAGGAAACCATTTAACCAAATAAAAGTAAAATGAATATGCAAATTTTGTTTTAATTATTCATGTACAATGAGTCAAAATAAAAACCTCCATTAATTCAAAAACGTTCAAAAATTAAATAAAAAAACAAGTTTTTTTAACTGAAAGTAAGGAGCAACATTAAAACTTACAGAAAACTTACATTAAAACGAACAGAAATTATTCCGTATATGAAAGGGGCTGTCCCGTCCTCAACGCCTCGCTCTTTAAGCTAAAGTTTTTATTGTTAAAAAAAAAAGTTGTGAGAAAGAGTCTAACTTTAGCGTAAAGATCGAGACGTAGAGGAGGGGACAGCCCCTTTCAAATACGGAATAATTTCTGCTTGTTTTAAGTTTTAAGGTCGCTCCTTACTTTCAGTTAAAAAAACTTATTTTTTTTTATTTAATTTGAAATTGAAACCTTAGGCTCTTATTTCGAATCTCTTCTGCAAAAAAATTATGATTGCTCATAGTCGGATGGAATATTACTAATTATATCTCCCATGCGGGTTAAACAGTTTCAAACAATGAAACAGTACTAGAAATATGTTGACCTTCTCCTAATTGGTAATACCACTGGTTCAAAAATATGAAACATAAAAAAAACAAAAGAGAATTAACCTAACATAAATACTTGCTTCAAAGTCAGTAACCATCCCTATTATTTTCATACCAAATTCCACCCTTACGTAGGCGTGTTCTTTCCAATGATATAGCATGCTAATTTTATGCTGAAAGGATATGTTGTCTTTGCCTCGAAAAGTATTCCTGAGAATTGTCAGGGCAATCAGGAAAAAGGTCGTTGACCATTTTTTTTAAAGTCTCGTATTTTGGAGTCCAGGTCACAAATAAACAAAAACATTCGCCCAATACAACATTTTTTTTACACTTGGATATTGTATATCTAAAGACTTACAGACACAGCTTTCAAGTCAATCGAAATAAAGAATGACCGTTTTACGCCCCCATTCTTGGGAAGTCCTATCCCCCCCCACCTCTGTTCTGTATTTTGTGATTTTTCGCAAATTCAAAGGCATAAACCATCCCTATTATTTCATGCCAAATTCCATCCTTACGTAGGCGTGTAAGGCCTGGGCTCTCCCAGTGAACCAATGATTGGGCTCACTGGGAGAGCCCAAGACTATGAAAGTCAGTATAGCCTAAGGAAAGTTGGAGGAGACAAAGAATGTAGCAAATGGACAAGAGGATGTTGCAAGAAACTAAAAAACTCAGAAAGGACAAGGGCAACTTGGAAGGTAAAAACAAAAGTTGTAAAAGAAAAACAAATTATACTGGAAGGGACTAAAGGAGGTTGGAGGACACCAAGAAGGTCGAAAAGGACTACGTAAGGCAGTTTCTTTCTGTGTGTTATTTTGATGTATGGCAAATGCTAATTTTGAGTTTTCATGTTTGAAACTGGTTTTTGCTGGTCTACCTCACCTCCCTTGGGCATCAGACATACTAATACTAACAACTCACTGAAGCAAGAAGCCGCCTGAGGCCAAAACAACTGTGCAAGCTCCTCCTCCATCCCAATCTATTCAATACCTTCCTGTTTTCACCCTACCAAGAAGCACCCACTTCCCTTACGATATCCTACTGCCCCATTCGAGGACAACCTGTTTTCGTTTGGCCTAGACAGTTGGCTGATAAAAACGATCTTTGGCAATCTGTCAACCTTCATCCACAGTAGGTGTCTTAGCCATCTCAACCTTTCTCTGATTACAATCCTAGACAACGGGATTTAACCACAAATTTGTACAGCTTACTAACTGATATGCGGTCAGTCCGTACCCAAAACAATCCGTAGACAATTTTTCTGAAAAACATTTAGCAAATACTCCACCGTTTTTTTGAGTACCCACGCTTCAGAAGCATACTAAACCACTGTCATCATTGTAACTTTCAATATTAAAATCTTGGTTTGCAGATTATCTTCCTATTCTTCCAAGCTTTTTCTACTGCAAAAAAAAACAAACAAAAAACTGGGGATTAGCTATTCTACTTTTAACATCTTGACTGTTTCATCTCTTCATCTAGTCTCATCAACTGAGTTAACATTAATTTTCAAACCTATTCTTTCACCTCGAACTTGCAAAACCTATAAAAATCATTGATTTTGCTAAAATTTTCATCTAGAATGCTTAAATCATCAGTATAGTCAAAGTCTAGGAAAGTTATCCTTTCCCACTGAATTCAGTTTTCTCCCACTTCCTTTGTTGTACTCTACAGGGCAAAGTCCATCAATATTATCTGTATAAATGGTGATAGGACACAACCTTGCTTAACTTTTGATTTCATATCGAACAAAAACTGGTTTTAGAACAAAAGACGCTACTAAACTCATGTTGTACCTTAACCGAAGCAATATTATCATAGGTAGCGCAATAGCGCTGCCTAAGTAAAGAACGATGTTGGCAGAGTGTATTATTTATTTTATTATAATATTTTTTTTCCATACCAGGGCACTTTCTTATCGAAGGAGTTGTCGTAGAAACTTCGAAAAGGGCTAATCCAATTGGAAATTGGAGTGGCTTGTGCCCTTTTTAATAGTCAAAAGTGATTGGAAGGCAACTAACACCCCTTCCACGCCCACCATTTCCCCAAACACATCCAATCAAATTTTTGAGATAGTCATTTTGCTCAGCGTAGTTGATATCCAAATATAAATTATGTTTTTGAGGAGGACAGTCCCCCACAATCCTCAGGGCAAGGGTTGTAAGTTATGCCCTGGGGGCATATAAGATTTTTATAGAAGGCGTTGTCATAGAAACTTCCAAAAGGCTATCTCAATAAAAATTTTGAGACAGCCATTTTGTTCATTATAGTAGAAAGTTCTAGAAATTATATCTTTGAGCACGGAACTCCCCCCACAGTCTTCAGGTCAAGGGTTATAAGTTATGCCCTGGGGGCATATAAGGTTTTTATTGAAAGCTTTGTCGTAGAAACTTCAAAAAGGGCTCATTTGATTGGAAATTCAAAGGGCTAGTGCTCTTTTTAATAGTCGAAAGTGATTGGAGGGCAACTAACCCCCCTCTCTTGCCCACCTTTTCCCCAAATACATCCAATCAAATTTTGAGATAGCCATTTTATTCAACGTAGTTGAAAGTTATGGAAATTAGCTCTTTAAGGATGACACCCCCCCCCCCCAGCCCTCAGGGCAAGGGTTGAAAGTTATGCCCTAGGAGCATTTAAGGTTTTTATAGAAAGCGTTGTCGTAGTAACTTCAAAAAGGGCTCATTCGATTGGAAGTTGAAAGGGCTAGTGCCTTTTTTAATAGTCAAAAGTAATTGGAGGGCAACTAACCCCGCTCTCGTGCCCACCATTTCCCCAAACCCATACAATCAAAATTCTGAGATAGCCATTTTGTTCAACGTAGTTGAAAGTTCTGAAAATTAGGTCTTCGGGGATGACATCTCCCCACACCCCTCAGGGCAATGGTTATAAGCTATGCCCTGGGGGCATATAAACTTTTCATACAATGTGTTGTCGTAAAAACTTCAAAATGGGCTCATTCGATTGGAAATTGAAATGGCTAGTGCCCTTTTTAATAGTCGAAAGTGATTGGAAGGCACCTAACACCCCTTCCAAGCACACCATTTCCCCAAACACATCCAATCAAAATTTTGAGATAGCCATTCTGTTCATTATAGTAGAAAGTTCTAGAAATTATATCTTTGAGCACGGAACACCCTCTAGAGTCTTCAGGTCAAGGATTAAAAGTTATGCCATGGAGGGCATTTAAGGTTTTTATTGAAAGCTTTGTCGTAGAAACTTCAAAAAGGGCCCATTCGATTGGAAATTCAAAGGGCTAGTGCTCTTTTTAATAGTCAAAAAAGATTGGAGGGCAACTAACCCCCCTCTCTTGCCCAACTTTTCCCCAAATACATCCAATCAAATTTTGAGATAGCCATTTTGTTCAACGTAGTTGAAAGTTTTGGAAATTATCTCTTTAAAGATGACAACCCCCCCCCCCACAGCCCTCAAGGCAAGAGTTTTTAGTTATGCCCTGGGGGCATATAAGGTTTTAAAGAAAGCGTTGTCGTATAAAATTCAAAAAGGGC
The DNA here is from genome assembly GCF_049724085.1 of Artemia sp. Qi Xiang Cuo. Taxonomy (NCBI): domain Eukaryota; kingdom Metazoa; phylum Arthropoda; class Branchiopoda; order Anostraca; family Artemiidae; genus Artemia; species Artemia sp. Qi Xiang Cuo. The sequence continues at coordinate 78,209,809 of NC_142794.1, read as the reverse complement.
TTATTAGATTTGAAATTGAAATGGCTAGTGCCCTTTTTAATAGTCAAAAGTAATTGGAGGACAACTAACCCCACTCTCGTGCCCACCATTTCCCCAAACACATACAATCAAAATTTTGATATAGCCATTTTTTTCAACGTAGTTGAAAGTTCTGGATATTCGGTCTTTGAGGATGACAACCCCCCACAGTCCTCAGGGCAAGGATTGTAAGTTATGCCCTGGGGGCATATGAAGTTTTTATAGAAGGAGCTGCCGTAGAAACTTCAAAAGGGCTCATTCAATTGTAAACTGAAAAGGCTAGAGCCCTTTTAATTAGTCGAAGGTGATTGAAGAACAACTAACCCCCCTCTCACGCCCACCTTTTCTCCAAACATATCCAACCAAAATTTTGATATATTCATTTTGTTCAACGTAGTTGAAAGTTCTGGAAATTAGGTCTTTGAGGATGACAACCCCCCACCCCCCACCCCACAACCCTCGGGGCAAGGGTTGCAAATTATGCCCTGGGGTCATATATGGTTTTTATAGAAAATTTCGTCGTAGAAACTTCAAAAAGGGCTCATTTGATAGCAAATTTTAAGGGCTAACGCCCTTTTTAATAGTCGAAAGTGAATGGAGAGCAACTAATCCCCCCCCCCCTCTCGCGCCCATCATTTCCCCAAACATATTCAATCAAAGTTTTGAGATAGCCATTTTGTTCAACTTAGTTAAAAGTTCTGGAAATTATGTATTTGAGGATGAAAAAGGTTGTAAATTCTGCCCTGGGGCATTTAAGGTTTTTATAGATAGCGCTGTCGTAGAAACTTCAAAAGGGGCTCATTCAATTGGAAATTGAGAGGGCTGGTGCTCTTTTTAATAGTCGAAAGTGATTGGAGGGTAACTAACTCCCCTCTCACGCTTACCATTTCCCCAAACACATCCAATCAAAATTTTCAGATAGCCATTTTGTTCATCGTAGTTGAAAGGTCTGGAAATTATGTCTTTGAGGATGACAACCCTCGCCCCATAACCCTCAAGACAAGGGTCGCACGTTATATCTTTGAGGTATTTAACGTTTTTATAGAAATTATTGTCGTAGAAGCTTCAAAAAGGGCTCATTTGATTGGAAATTGAGAGGACTAGTGCCCTTTTATTAGTTGAAAGTGATCAGAGGGCAAATGCCTCCCTCCACGCCTATCATTTCCTTAGACAGTTCCAATAAATATTTCGATATAGCCATTTTGTCAAGCCTATCAAAAAGGTCTGGAAATTATGTCTTTGAGGATAACGAATCCTCCCAGCCCTCAGGGGAAGGGTTGTAAGTTTTGCCCTGGGGACATATAGGTTTTTTTAGAAAAGTGTGGTCATATTAACTTCAATGGGGGCTCATTGGATTCGTAATCAGACACTCTAGTGCCCTTTTTAAGAGTAAAAGTGATCAGAGGGCAGCAACCCTCTCCCCCCTACACACACGTCATACTGTCCTGAAGTGCGTCTAATAGAAATTTTGAGATAGCCATTCTATTCAAAATAGTCTAAACATCGTATAACAAGGCTTTTGGGGTTGAAACAAACCCCAGAGACTAAGGGCAAGGGTTGTAAGTTGTGCCCAGGGGGTATTAAAGGTTTTATGGAAGGGATGGTAGTTTAACTTCAGAAGAGGCTCATTCTTTTTCCCTGAAAAAGCCAATGTCAATATAATACAAACAAAAATTAATCAAAAAAAATTTTTTGCACAAAATAAGTTTTTCAAAGAAAGTAAAGCTCCATTAAACCAAAAATTAACAAATATAGAATCAAATAATCTACCAAGCATACAACTACCACAAATCAGCATTAATAAATAAATAAAACTCAAAACAAACAGAAATTAAAATAAGTCAAACTCAACACGAGTAGAAATTAATCTGAGTAGGGTTCTAAACCCTAAGATTTCTAAGAGCCAGAATATAATTTGTATTTTACTGAAAAAAAATCTTTTAAATGTTTTCACTTTTATAACTTAAAGAAATCCAAAATTAGTTACAATTTTAGGTAATAAAAATTAGCATATTCACATCAAACTTACAATGTACATTTTTTTAGCATATTCATCTGAATTTTTTTCAGCAAAGCACAAGTTAAATTCTGGCTCTTAGAAAGCATAGGGGTTTAGAACCCTACTCAGATTGATTTCTGCTCGTTTTGAGTTTGACATATTTTAATTTCTGTTTGTTTTGGGTTTCATTTATTTATTAATGCTGATTTGTGGTAGTTGTATGCTTAAAAGATTATTTGATTCTATTTTCATTCATTTTTGGTTTAATGGAGTCCTTTACTTTTTTTTGAAAAACTTATTTTGTGCAAAAAGTTTTTTTGATTATTTCTCTTACATAGCACTAATGTTGTTGTTGTTTGGGGTTCGACGTGTTTGACCAATAAGTTATAGTCATTTTATAACCTGTCACATGCTTCCAGATATAAAAAAAAAACAAATAAAATAGAAAATAGGATAACTCTAAAATCAACTATTATAGAGATGAAAAAAAAAATCTTATAGGGAATGAACCAAACCAGTAGTTTTAACAAATATACATAAAAGATTTGTGTTTAATCATCTAGCCCAAGGAGGAGACATGTGAGGTCCCAGAACAGAACGCATCGTGAATGCCTTCTCATAGCAATTCCTTAGTATTTCCCTCTCTTTTTCATATTTTCTACAGTTGAAGATGATGTGACGTATGTCTTCATACATTCCACATGTGTCGCAGTCGATTTTGTCTTGGCATGGCCAAATCTAAGACAAAAGAGGCAAGTTGAAATGATGCAAGATGTGAGCTACATTTCTTTTGGTCGCTGCTTATAATCACAGAGATTTAGGAGCTGGGTATGGAAAGAATGGAGCCAAGCCTCTTCTTCTTCCAAAATTTTTGAACTGATTGAAGACAGGAATTCAGGACCAGTAATAGGGGTTTGAGTGATCAAACCTAGCTGGGAGGCTTGTTTTGCAGTCTGGTCTGCTAATTCATTTCCTGTTATACCAAAGTGTGTTGGAACCCATATAATTAGACTGATATACCCTTTCTTGCAAGTTGTGTAGCCAAATTGTCAATCCCAATGGCAACATTTCTAGCTTGGTGTTGCTGACGTGAAAGGTAATCCAGAATTGACAGTGAATAAGTGCAGACAATATACTTTTGATGTTTGACCTCTGTTTGGCTTGATATGGCTAGAAAAGAAAACTTAATTGCCATAAGTTCTGCAGAGAAAATTGTCAGGTTGGTGGTAAAAGGTAGTAAAAAGACAGGCTATGGGAGGGTAAAACTACTGCACAACTGCATTTTGTTTATGTCTTTGAGCCATCTTGTCCAAACCTGGATGTAGTCGTGATATTCTGCCAACTTTCCCGGGAATATGATTTTCATCAGTGTTTGGGGAAGCCTGCCATTCTCCATTAACTCTTGCAAGCTAGGAAGGCAAAGGAATCATAGGCAGCGCAATAGCACTGCCTAAGTAAAGAACGATGTTGGCATAATCTATTATTTATTTTCCATACTAGGGCACATCGTATCGAAGGAGTTGTCGTAGAAACTTGGAAAAGGGCTCATTCGATTGGAAATTGGAACGGGTAGTGCCCTTTTCAATAGTCGAAAGTGATTGGAAGGCAACTAACACCCCTTCCACGCCCACCTTTTCCCCAAACACATCCAATCAAAATTTTGAGATAGCCATTTTGTTTAGCATAGTTGATTTCCAGATAGAAATTATGTTTTTGAGGAGAACACTCCCCCAGAGCCCTCAGGGCAAGAGTTTTAAGTTATGCCCTGGTGGCACATAAGAAGGATGTTGGAACTATGTATTATGTATTATTTTTTTTCCCTTAGTTACCAGGGCACTTTGTATCAAAGAACTTGTCATAAAAAATTTGAAAAAGGCTCATTCAATTGGAAATTGGAGTGGCTTGTGCCCTTTTTAATAGTCGAAAGTGATTGGAAGGCAACTATCACCCCTTCCACGACCACCCTTTCCCGAAACACATCCAATCAAAATTTTGAGATAGCCATTTTGTTCAGCGTAGTTAATTTTCAGATAGAAATTATGTTTTTGATGAGGAAACTCCCTCAAAGCCCTCAGAGAAAGGGTTTTAAGTTATGCCCTGGCGGTATATAAGGTTTTTATAGAAAGTGTTGTCGTAGAAACTTTAAAAAGGGCTCATTCGATTGGAAATTGAAAGGGCTAGAGCCCTTTTCAATAGTCGAAAGTGATTGGAGGGCAACTAACTCTTCTCTCAAGCCCACCTTTTCCCCAAATACATCCAATCAAAATTTTGAGAAAGCCATTTTGTTCAACGTAGTTGAAAGTTCTGGAAATTAGGTCTTTGAGGATGAACCCCCCCCCCCCCATAGCCCTCAGGGCAGGGGTTGTAAGTTATGCCTTGGGGGGCATATAAGGTTTTTACAGAAAGCGTTACCGTAGAAACTTCAAAAAGGGCACATTCGATTGGAAATTAAAAAGGCTAGTGCCCTTTTTAATAGTCGAAAGTGATTGGAAGGCAACTAACACCCCTTCCACGCCCACCATTTCCCCAAACACATTCAATCAAAATTTTGACATAGCCATTTTGTTCAACGTAGTTGAAAGTTCTGGAACTTATATCTCTGAGCTGGATACTTCCCCCTGAGTCTTTAGGGCAAGGGTTACAAGTTATGCCCTGGGGAGATATAAGGTTTTCATTGAAATCTTTGTTGTAGAAACTTGAAAAAAGGCTCATTCGATTGGAAATTCAAAGGGCTAGTGCCCTTTTTAATAGTTGAAAGTGATTGGAGGGCAACTAACCCCCCTCTCACGCCCACCTTTTATCAAAACACATTCAATCAAAATTTGTAGATAGCCATTTTGTTCAACGTGGTTGAAAATTCTGGAAATTGGGTCTTTGAGGATGACAATCCCTCCCCCTAAGAGCTCTCAGTGCAAAGGTGACAGTTATGCCCTGGGGGCATATAAGGTTTTTATTGAAAGCTTTATTGTAAAAACTTGAAAAAGGGTGCATTCGATTGGAAATTCAAATGGGCTAGTGCAATTCTTAATAGTCGAAAGTCGAAAGTGAGCAACACTTTTAACTCCTTTTTTATGGAAAGCGTTGTCGTAGAAAATTCAAAAAAGGAATCATTCGATTGGAAATTGAAACGGCTAGTGCCCTTTTTAATAGTCGAAAGTGAATGGAGGGCAAGTAACCCCTATCTCACGCCCACCATTTCCCCAAACACATCCAATCAAAATTTTGTGATAACCATTTTGTGCAACATAGTTGAAAGGTCCGGAAATTATGTCTTTGAGGATGACAACCCCCTCACAGCTCTCAGGGTAAGGGTTGTAAGTTATGCCCTGGGGCATATAAGGTTATTACAGAAAGAGTTGTCGTAGAAACTTCAAAAAGGGCTCATTCGATTGGAAATTGAATGGGCTAGTGCCCTTTTTAATAGTCGAAAGGATTGGAGGGCTTCTAACCCCCCTCTGACGCCTACAATTTCCCCAAACACATCCATTCAAAATTTTGAGACAGCAATTTTGTTCAACTTAGTTAAAAGTTCTGGACATTAGCTCTTTGAGGATGACAACCCCCCCCCCCTTCCCCCAGCCCTCAGGGCAAGGGTTTTTAGTAATACCCTGGGGACATATAAGGTTTTTATTGAAAGAGTTGACGTAGAAACTTCAAAAAGGCTCATTCGATTGGAAATTGAAAGGGCTAGTGTCTTTTTGATAGTTGAAAGTTGTTGGAGAGCAACTAACGCCGCTCTCACGCCTACCATTTCTCAAAACACATCCAATCAAAGTTTTTAGATAGCCGTTTTGTTTAACGTAGTTGAAAGTTTTGTAAATACGGTCTTTTAGAATGATAAGCCCCTCACAGTCCCCAGGGCAAGGGTTATAGTTTATAGCATTAGCACATAAAAGGTGTTTGTATAAAGTGTTCTCGTAGAAACTCAAAAATGGGTTATTCGATTGGAAACTGAAAGGGCTAGTGCCCTTTTTAATAGTCGAAAGTGACTGGAACGCTTGCAATTTTTATAGTAAAGATCGATGGGGGTACAATGTATTATTTTTTTTCGCACTTTGCTGTTACATATACTGATATTTAGCAATTAAGATGTTAATATTATTTGATTTATTAAAGTTATAAAAGTAAAAAATTTATATTTTTTCAGTAAAGTCCAAATTATGTTCTGGCCTTGGGAATGCAAAGGGGTTTTGAGCCCTACTCATGTTATTTTAAGCTCGTTTTGAGTTTGACTCGGTTATTTATTGTAATTTCTGTTTGTTTTGGGTTTTATTTATTTTTCGATGCTGATTTGTGGTAGTTTCACGCTTGGTAGATTATTTGATTTTATTTTTGCTCATTGTTGGTTTAATGGAGTACTTTACTTTTCTTTGAAAAACTTATTTTGTGGAAAAAGTTTTTTTTAATTAATCTCTGGAAAGCTGGCATCTCTGTTGGTTTATAGCGGATATCATGGTTGTGGTTGTTATTGAATTCCTTGTAGATAATGTGGTACATAGCTGCAATAGGAGTCAATTTTAGGCAACCAAGGGCTCTTTTTAAGATTGCATAGAGGGTAGTGTCATGTTTCTTTAGGAGACATTTCTTAGCAGATCCATATATAAATGATCCATATTTCATCATGGATATCACCACTGACTTGACAATAGTTGAAGCAAAGGCTGTGGGGGTTCCTCTTCTTCCAAGGCAGAGAGCATTAATGAAGTTTTGTATTTGTTTGAGACTGCCAATCAGCTCATCCAGATGGGATTTCTATGTAATTTTTTGGTCAAATATAACTCCCAGAAAGCGCGCGTGTTCTGCAACTACAATCCCTTGTCCTTTCAGTTTCATCACTGGTTTGAAAGCAGCCAGGTAAAACCACACTAACTGACTTATGGCTTGAGAAAAACATATTATTACTTTTTTTCCAAATTGAAAGCATATCTACTACATTTTAGGAGGTTGACTGTAAGCATAAAGGGTCTCTCCCAACAACTGCAACAGCAATATCATCAGCATACAGAAAAAGCTCTGCTCGAAGGACATTTTCCAGGCTTATATCATGATAATAAACTGAGAAGAGAAGTGGACTAAGAACAGCCTTTTGAAGGAATCCAATGTCATAAGCTTTTCTCTTAAACTCTGAGTAGGAGCCCCCCAAAGTGGCCTGAACTTCCCTACCCATCAAGAATTGGTGAATCCAATTTGCCAGTAGGTCTGGTAACCCCAGCACAGATGACTTTCTGATTATTTGCCCCATATCAACTCTATCAAATACTATTTCCAAATCTAAAAATATTACATGAACTGCTTTTCCTTTTTTGAAGCTTTCTTTTATCAGATACTCTAGTCTAACTAGGGCATCTGTGGTGCTCCTTCCAGGGAGAGAGCCAAGCTGTTCAATTTGGATGTGGTCTGATAATGGGGTTAAAATTCTTTGTTTTATTACCCTCTCAATTAGTTTTGCATCACAAAAGGTGAGTGATATGGGGCAGTATGAATCAACCAGCTTAAGGTCTATGACCTTAAGCTGGTCTATTGATGACTCTATGACCGATCTGTTGAATAACTCTGTCAGTAGCTCAACAAATGTACCTGGCAAATTTTTCAACATCAAATTGTGAATTTCCATTAGGGCCAGTTGCACCAAGCTGGAGCTTTAAAATAGTGTCTTTAATTTCCTGAAAGCTGAAATGGGAAAAGGGAACAGTACTTTTTGAGACTGAGTTGATGGGGTGTGTACTGTAATTGTGTATCTCCATTCAGAAACTTTTCTAAGAAGAGATTTTGCTTGAAAACTGTTTTATTCTCAATTGAGGGGTGTCTTGAGAAATTATTTTTTGCTTTTTTCTTCTCTAGGTAGGCTTTCTGGCATTTACTGTTCCATCCAGGAGTGGAATTTTGTCTCTTGGGATAAAGTTGTTTGTAACCAAATATTCTTTCTGAAGAACCTATGATAGCTGAAGTAATCTTATTAGATAATGATTCCACTGACTCATCACTTGTCTTAATTTTTGAAGCCTTTTGGGCTAAGTTGTGTTTCCAGGATTTCCAGAGTTTGTCTTGGAATTTCCAGAATTTCACTGGTTGGTACCCTGACCTTACTGGGTTAATCTCTAGTGCCAATGATAGATCCTTGTGGTCAGAGTGAAAGTCACAGGGTTTCTGGATTTCTGCACTATTTAAAATATCTGTTGATGTGAAAGTAAGGTCAGTGGTTAAGTACTTGCCTGTCTGTGGGTTCAGCCATGTATTTAGGTCTTTGGGGGTGACAAGAGATAATTTATTTTTGGGTCCCTGTATGCCATTGGTTAGAGAGGTTGCAATTGTATATTCTAGTGATACAATGTCCTACATTCTGTGGTGTAGGTTAAAGTCATCGCTAATTGTTTCCACAGGGCCACATGCATTCAAAATCAGTTTGAATTGTTTCAGGGAGAATTTACTTTTCTTTGGAGCATAACAGTTAGCAATACTAATCCACTTACCACTTCTAAGTAGTTTTATGTCAGTTATACCAACCTCCATTGCTACATCGCATTAATGCCTTTAATGTGTTCATCTGGTGTATCATACATGGATATTTTGCTAAAGACGTCTGCTAAAGCTCTTCTGTCCGCTGAATCAAACAATTGCTTATAATCTATAGAACTAATGACTAAATGCGTTTGATGACTCAGGCATTTCTCAATTATAAATCTAAGAAACTAAGCTAATGTATATATAATTATCACACTCAATCTTATTAGCTTTCTTATAGAGAGGTTTAATTAGAATTTTCCTAAAATCGCTAGGTACTGTACTTCCCTCTTTTCACAAATCCTATTCACAATCTTCAGTGCTACTACTAGTACTACTAACAACTCACTGCAGCACCAAGCCACCTGTGGCAAACACAGCTACGCACGCTCCTCCTCCATCCCATTCTATTCAAAGCCTTCCTCTTTACACCCTCCCAGGAAGTTCCCATTTCCTTTAAATCTTTCTTTAATGACGTCCTCCCACCCAAGATGAGGACGACCTGCTTTCCGTTTAGCCCAAGACAGTTGGCTGAAAAGGCAATTTTTGGCAATCTGTCATCCTTCATCTGCACAACGTGCCCTAGCCACCTCAATCTTTCTTTCATTATAGCCCTAGAAAGCGGTATTGAACTACAATTTTTGTACAGTCTACTGTTTGAAATATGGTCAGTCAGCCAGGTACCCAGAACAATCCATAAGCAATTTCTCTGGAAAAGATCTAGCAAACCTTTGTCTGCCTTCTGGAGCGCCCCATTCTTCAGAGCCATATTTGACCACTGGCATCACTGTAGCTTCTAAATCTTCAGTAACTTATCTGTAATTTCATAACAACTACATTTTAAAAAAACTGAGGCTCTAATTATACTAGCATCTGGGGCCTTACTTTTTTTATTATTTTTACTACTTTCACAAGTTCTTCCTCACAAAATAAATCTTACTTCACATCTTAAATGTAACAGACTTTTTCACTCTTTTCTATATCTTTTCTTGTCACTCTATCAAGGTTTAGCATAGTCTAGGAATGTTTTGCCACAATTGATTTAAATCAAAAGGGTTTAGGTACATATAGGATATCAAAACAGCATAGATGCAATGTCTCAGGACCAGAATAGAGCATTAACTTTTATTTTGAGGGAAAGCTGAAGGCAGTTAAAACTAAACCAAAAGATACAAGGTGTTTCCAGATTGTCAAAAGAACATGTGTGGATCCCAGGAACAGCTAGGGATGTTATGTTGAAACTTTTAGGGCATATTTACAATATCTTAGGAACAGTCAGGGGTATTAAGCTGAAACTTTCAGGGCATTTTGATGGGGAGGTTTAACTGAATAAGAATGTTAAAAAAGAATGCTTGCACTATCTCTGGAATGGCAAAGGGCATTAAGATGAAACTTTCAAGTGATGCTGAGGTGTATGTTGAACTAAATCAAAATGCACTGATATGCATGCAGGTTGTCAAAAGGGGACAAGCAACATCTCAGGAATGGCAAAGTGCATTCAATTGAACCTTTCAGGGGTACTACAACTACTACCATACTGCTACTTCTACTACAGCTACTACTACTACTGGTGCTACTGTGACTATTTATGACTGCAGTTGTTATTATTTACGACTGTGACTACTTGTGTTTGTGACAACTTGGAACTATAAATACCTTCAACCATGACCAATTGCACCTCTAACTACTTACAATTTCAACTGTGACCCCTTGAAACCGTGATTGCAACTACACATAACTGCAACTGCAACAATTACTTGCATCTGCAGTTTTTATAACTGTAACTGCAGCTTCTTGTGACTGAAAATACTTGTCACAGTGACCGTGACTACATACAACTGCAACTACTTGTGACTGCTACTATGACTACTTGGAACAGCAACTGCAAATACATGTGACTGTGACTACTTGCAACTGGAATTAGGACTACTTGTGACTGATGTTACAACTACTACGACTGCTGCTACTACTACTCCTACAATACAACCAAATGAAAAGAGATAAAGTGCATCCAGGTTGTCAAAATTGCACAGATGCAATATCTTGAAAATGGTGTAGCTGTAGGGTATTAAATTGAAACTTTCAGGGAACGTTTATGGGAATGTGTAATTGAATCAAAGTAAATGTGTGGATTCAGATTGCAAAAAGGGTTTGGTTTCATACCCTTATGAAATTTTGGCTATCATGTTGCAACTGACGGGTGTATTTTTGGATATGTTGAACAAAACCAAAAGACACAATATGCATCCAATTTTGCCCAAAGGGCGAATCTGCAATATCTCAGGAATAGCTAAGGGTACCCAGTTAAAATTTTCAGGGTATAAAAAAATCTGCAAGAATGTATATATTGTCAACCCATGTATTTGAATATTTTCCCCCTTACTGTACCAATCCATCCAAAGCATTACAAAAATTAAACAGCTAAATTAATAGAGCAGAAATAAAGTCAAGTACTTTTTCAAGCATAAAACTGCCATAAATCACCATCAAGAAATAAATATAACCCAAAAGAAACAGAAACTACAATAGGGTAAAGGCACCAATAATTTGACAGTGCAATTTTGGAACCACTGTCAAAATTTTCCTTCAAAAAGGATAAATCTGCTCAGTTGTGACTTGGAACACCATCTCTTGAAGCCGTCATTATATTTTGACAATGCAAAACATAGACACTATATCTGATACACTTATATAAGAAAAGAATATTCAATTCAATCAATTTCCTGTTTTCAACACAAAACGAGCTCCTGACAATTTTTTAACTATGTAAAGTTCAAACTATAATTACTTGGTTATTCTTTTGAGAAAAAAAAAGTTTGTATCAGCACCATTGCGTCAATATACATCTGATCTTCTCTAAAACGTAACCACATTGGCATTTTTTTATAAAATCAAATTAAAATGGCAGCTAATATTATATTGATGAAACTATGTTCCAAGTGTCAAAAATTCTTGTCTGATGTAGTGGAATCCCAGGCCAAATAAAAGTGTTCCTTCAACCAAATTCATATGTAAATATTGGCTTCTATCATGAGATTCATTTCTTTTGAGAATATCTTGAAGTAACCTTGTCAAACTTTTTGACTGACAGCAACAGGCCCTGTCAAAATATAGGTGACTCTGTCGAAATTTTACTGAACATGTAAAACAGATGAGAAACAATTGGTGTCAAAATCCAAGGATCCTCAGACAAAAATAGTTGTTGAATTTACTGGTACTTTCTCAACAAAGAGAGATTTTGATGATTATTATTTCTAATAATATTTCATATGAAAAGAAAAACATAAAAAAGGTTTTTATTGAATTGCAGTTTTACTGATTTGACGGCAGATGCTAGATTTTTCCATCATCTGAGGAGCTGCCACTTAGTCTTATACCATGTTCATATTTTTAAGCATTGGACATGGTTGATCACAACATTCTAATTCATTTATCACTGAATAACTTTGAAGTAGATGCTCTCTTAGTAAATTTTGTATATGTTTTTCTTTTAAATAGATCCCAAGTTGTAAAATATAAAAATATATTCTCTCTGTACCCTCTCTACTTGGTGTAGACTTCTTTAAGGAACCTCGTTAGGACTACTCTTATATCTAGTATTGATTAGTGAAATTAGTAAGAGATTCCCACAAAGCTGTTAATGTGTAGATTTACCTGCTGATCCTTGAAGTATGTCATACAAATATCAAAAGTGGCCCAATCAAAATTCTACCAATGTTTAGGACAAGGCTAAGAATTTACATACTAACGTAAATTCCACTAAGTCAATTATAATAACAATAAACTTCTTAAATTTCTTAAAATCCACTCCCATTTTTTTTAGACCCTATCCCACCTAAAATGCTAGTGAAACATGTTAAACTCCTTGGTGTCACAAATTCCTAATAATCTTAAGTTGGACATGCATATTTCAAGGATTCTGGACTTTCCAGACAAAGGATAGTCAAAACTAAAATTTTTTAAGTGGATTAAAATGACAGATTAACTTTGAAATGGCCAAATGTTGACAACATTTTCACTGTGAATAACAAAGAAATCTTTGCTGAACCATTAAAGCTGAGAGGAACTGGGCCATTCCAGATAGTGTTTGGATATACTATTCTTGTGGCATATATGCAAAAATGTGAAAACAAAAAGGCATTTGACCTAGGTCACATAATTACACTCCATAAGATTATCCAATTTTGTTCCTATACTTGAGACAATTTTTTCAGTTTTTTGCTTCCACTATCTGAATAGTGTTTTATAGATTTACACATTAAACAAAGTTGAAGAGAAACAAAAACATAAACTAAAAAGAATAGGCATGTTGAATGCACAAGGATCCACCCACAAGCATCCCCTAGTTATTTCGACATGTGTAGAATTGGGTTCCAACTAAAGGGCTAGGCACATGTAGCTGATTTTGGGAACCCATTTCAGCAAGGGTATATTCCACATCAAATGATTATATTTAATGATGCTAAGAGGCGGAGCTTAGTGACGTTTTTCAGTGATTAATCATCATTAATTACGATTAATTTACAATAGTCATTAAATACAATTAAATACATGCCTAAAGCTCTAAAGCCCTGGTACATTCCTTGTCTAGAATGTAATTAATGATGATTAATCACCAAAAAACCATCACTGAGCCCCGCCTCTTATCATCAGTAATTAGAATCACACAACATGGAATACACCCTTGATGAAATCAGTTCCCGAAATCAGCTACTTGTGCCTACCCCTTTAAGTCAAAATAGTTAAATTTTTTGTTCTGTTGAATTTGTAGGTGAAAATGGTCCAATGTCAGAAAATCGGAGCTTGGTATCCTTTTCTGATAAAACTTCAAACTTCTAATCAAACACTAAGATTCTTAGATGTTTTTCCTACATATTGAAACCCTTTTCAAATCAAAAGTCTTCAAGTTAGACCTTCCAGAGTAGAAAAAATGTTTTTTTTTTTTTACAAAAATGGTTGTATCATTGGTGCCTTTGCCCTTAATAATCAAGTCAAACTCAAAATGAACAGAAACTACCATAAAGAGGTGAAAGGTAAATGTGGTTTCTAAAGACCAGAACATAATTTGCACTTTACTAAGAACAATAGCCTATCCACTTTAAATGTTTTCTCTTTTATATCTTCAGTAAAACCAAAGTTACTAAGACTTTCAAGAATGAATATCAGTATATATCAAACTGTCAATCCATATTTATTTCTTCTTTCCAGTAATCTTGGTTATAATGGTGATTTTTTATATGTTATGAAAAATAAAAACAAAGCTTGAAATAAAAACTTTTCAATAAAGTGTAAGTTGCTTTCTGGTTTTTAGAAGGGGGTGTTAACCCTACTCCACTTTGTGGTAGTTTCTGCTTGTTTTGAGGTTGGCTTGGTTATTCATTGTAATTTCTGCTTGTTTTTGTTTTGCATTTTTTTTTTCCTTGATAGTGATTGATGGTAGTCCTATGCTTGAAATATTATTTGGCTTTATTTCTGCTCATCTTTGGATTAATGTAGCTCTTTACTTTTCAATGGAAAACTTCTTTGGCAGAAGTTTTTTTTAATAAAAAGCATAAAATAAGGTACTTTTTTATTTGTTTAGCATAGTTCCTTCAGATGTGGCAAACCACTAAATAAATTACCAAGATATAGACTAATAAGAAATTAACTGAAAACCCAAAATTACAGTAAAACGTATTTTGACAAATCATAAATAGGTATAAACCTGTTGTAAGGGCATAAAGTTATAGTTGAGGGGCTTCTTGCCATCTTGAAAAGTAGGCTAGTTGAAGTTATACAAACAAGAAAGAGTAGGCCTATAATCTAATGAAGAGTTTAGTAGACGGTGAATTGTAGATGGAACTAATTGAATATTTCGGCTTTATATCTAAAACCATCTTCAGCAATATGAAAAATTAAAAAAAAAATTAAATTAAGAAAATGAATAAAAATAAAACTAAAACCAACAATAAAATTTCTTTTTAGAGTAGGCAACACTATTTATTGTTTTTATAATGGAAAGACAGTTTGGTCTTAGTCATTATTTATTCTAGTTGAAGTTGGATGAATAAAACTGTCAGAGATGAACTCAAGGTGCAGAATATCTTTCAGGAAGGTGTTGTCAAGCTTTTACCTAAAAAGTTTATATCTACCCTGGACAATATTGCATTGATGACAAATCTGTGTTACAATTGTGTTAGATTAATTTGAAGAAAAAATTCATGTAAAGGAAATTTATTTTACATACATGATTTGGCATATATATTTAACCATTAGGAGGTGAGGGTAATGTAAAGTTATGTATTTTCAGGAATGAAATATGTGAATATGCTATTTCAAAATGTTGGTAAATATATGTAAGATTCCATAGCTGATGTAGGGATAAGATGAATACACTACTCAATTCCATTATTAATGCTCATTTACAATATAATAATGAGTTTAATTGCAAATACAAGCCAAACCTCCACCCTCTCCCAGATTGTCCCATATATAGCCTAAGGAATTTATGAACACTAAAAGAAAACATAAAATAAAAAAATTCTTACTTTATGGCATGTAGGATGATATTATTAATCAGATTATTTAACTTCCGTCCACTAATATACACTTTTTAAAATAAAGTTAAACAGCATTTTTCCAAATGTTGTATTAAAATGTGCATGAAAATAAACTATAGACTCAGAAGATAACTGGAATATATAGGAGCTATAATGTATAACTACATTGATGTAACAGAAAAATACATTATTAGTGCTAGGGTAAAAATTTTCTTTTCAGAAGCAACTACTTTTCTTTGAAATTTTGGAAAAATAAAGATGGGTTTTTGAACTACCCCTATTTTACTACAAATCTTTAAGCAACATGATGCAATATGAGCATGATAACTAGATTGTCACCTTTTACACCCCTTTTTGGAGAATGCATTATTTGATGTAAGAAAATCTGCACAGAAATAACCTAATAAAAGTAATTGGCAATACAAAGAAATATGGGTAAGTGGCAATGCAAAGAAATGACAAAAGTAAGTAGCAGCCTTTCATTGTGAAAGTGAATTCATTTTTGTATTGATTCATAAATTCAACACAGTTTTCAGAGACATCAACAATCATTGACAAAAAGAGATTTGCTTCTAATGAACCAAATATGAAAATTACTTTTGTGCAAAAAAAGGCAGCAATTTTACAAATGCATGAGAACAGGGACACATTTTAATGCCCCCCCCCCCCAACCCAAGATATGTTATCTATATGTATGAACAAGGAGACAGGCACATTGTATTTTATTTCCTGACAGGGGCAGATCTAGGAGAGGGGGGGGTAGCTTGCCTGGACACAGTTATGTAAGGAGTGCTGGCTTGCAGGGCATTTTTTTGTATCTGCTCAAATGAAACTTAAACCTTAATTTTCCAGCACTGGAGTGCACCATTGGTTGCCTTGAAGATGCACTTAAATATGCTTGTATCAGTCCCTTCTGATGATTAAACTAAAAGAAACAAGTTTTCTCAACTGAAAGTATAGAGCAACATCAAGACTTCAAACAAACAGATTATTCTATATTTGAGGGGGACTGCCCACTTCCCAATCCCTTGCTCTTTATGCTATCTTTTTAGTTATTTAAAAACCCTTTTCATCACAATTGAATAGCCCTTGTGTTTCAAGAGTTGTTGTTAAGGATTTGGGGCCAAAGTAGAATTTTTGTATAAAGAGCAAGATATTAAGGGAAGGGCAGCTCCCCCCCTGGTACAAGAAAGAAGTTCTGTTTGTTTTAAGTTTTAATGTTGCTCCTTATAATTACTTGAGAAAACTAGATTTTTTTTTAACTTGATTTCTGTTTGTTTTAAGTTTTAATGTTGCTCCTTGTAGTCACTTGAAAAAACTAGATTTTTTTTAACTTGATTTCTGACCATTTTTCAGAAAATGTCAAGAAATCTGACTCTACCTTCTATAGACATATATTCCCTTCCCCCTGACAATTTTTTCTGCAGTAAAATTTCCTGCAGACAATTCTGCAGGGACAGTTGAAAAACCATGCTGTTTATTTAATTTTCAATAAATTCATGGGGTCATTAGGATAAGGGGGAGGTGTGTTTCCAAACAAATTGGTTAGTATATTTGGACAGAGCATAAAGTAGGGTAAAGGCACTGATGATTCGACAGTGCAATTTCGGAACCACTGACGAAATTTTCCTTCAAAACGGGATAGCTCTGCTTAGCCGTGACTTAGAGCGCCATCTCATGGAGCCATTGTTATATTTTGACGGTGTGAAACGTGGGCACTATATCCGGTAAACCCAGTTATGAAAAAAACATTTAACTCGGTCAGTTTTCTGTTTTCAACACGAAAGGAGCTTCCGACATTTTTTCAGTTAAGTAATGTTCTAACTGTCATTACTTGGTTATTTATTGCAAGAAAAAGTTGGGATAAGCGCCAATGTGTCGAGATACATCTGATCTTCTCCGAAATATAGCCACATTAGCTTTTTCTTGATAAAATTAAATGAAAATGGCGACGGAAATTGCATTGTCAAAACTAGGTTCCAAGTGTCGAAAATTCTTGTTCAATGTAGTGGAATACCAGGTGGACTAAAAATGTTCCTTCAGTCGCATTCAAGCGTAAATATCAGCTTCTATCAAGGGATTTATTTCTTTGGTGAATATCTTGTAGTAACCTTGTCGAAATTTTGGACAGATAGCAACAGGCCATGTCAAAATATAGGTGACTTTGTCAAAACTTCACTGAACATGTAAAACAGGTGAGAAATAATAGGTGTCGAAATTCCAGGATCCACTGACGAAACCATAGGCACCATAGCTGTCAAATTTATGGGTGCTTTCTGCGCAACAAGAGATTTTGATGATTATTATTTCTAATAATATTTCAGATGAAAGAACATTTAAACAAAATGATTTTTTTAAACTTTGAAGTTTTACTTACAGACACTGGATTTTTCCATCATCTGAGGAACTGCCGCTTGGCCTCATACCATGCAGTGCGTAAATTACTATGGGGCAGGGGGGACAGTTGCCCCCCAGACCTCGTTTTGCCCCCCCCCCCAGATTTTTTTAGATTATACCCTTATTTATCCTTCATCCGAATAAAAAATAAAAATTTTATCAAATACAAAATCTCATACGAAATGACGCATAGGCCTATATTTTGGACAAAACTAAGAATCTGCATATGAAAATAAAATCCACTAAATCAAATAAACTTCTTAAATTTCTTGAAATCCACTCCCGTTTTCCTAGACCCTATCCCTTCCGAAATGCTAGTGAAACAATTTTGTTATACTAATTTGTTATACTAAATACTATTTGTATTTAATAATGTATATTAAAATTTGTTGTACCAATTTTTTTATACCAAATACTACATACTTGAAATAAATTTGTTAGTTGTATTACTTCTACTTTTCGCATAGGCTTTTACACTTTTATACATTAAATAAAGTTAAAAAAAAGCAAAGAAACAAGAATATATGTGTCAAATACACCAGGTTCCACCCATAAGTATTCCCCAAGCATTTAGACGGGTGTTGAATTGGGTTCCGACTTGCGTCAAAAACAGGTAACTTTTTTGTTATGTCGAATTTGTAGGTGAAAATGCTTTAATTTCGGAAAATTGAAGTTTTGTACCTTTTCCAGACAAAACTTCAAACTTCTCATCAAACATTTAGATTCCTAGATGTTTTTCTTACATACTAAACCCCTTTTTAAACCGAAAGCGTTTAAATTAAGACTTCTAGAGTAGAAAAACTGGTTTTTTACAAAAACTGTCAAATCATCGGTTTGACACCCAATACGGGTGTCGAATTGGGTTCCGACTTGCGTCGAAAACAGGTAACTTTTTTGTTTTGTCGAATTTGTTGGTGAAAATGCTGTAATTTCGGTAAATTGAAGCTGTGTACCCTTTCCGGACAAAACTTCAAACTTCTCATCTAACAGTTAGGTTCCTAGATGATTTTCCTGAATATTGACACCCTTTTCAAACCAAAAGTCTTTAAATTAAGACTTCTAGAGTAGAAAAACTGGTTTTTTACAAAAACTATTGAATCATTGGTACCTTTACCCTAATAAGGCAGTGCACTTACCTTGTCCCTATGTCAGTTATGGAATCTTGAGGGCCTATTTATTTACTAATATTTAAAAACAGGTATCAGAACCTTATAGTACTTTCTTCTGGGGAGATTAACCACTAAAATAGTACCTGAAATTTTACAATAATGGTAAAATTCTAGATGAGCTCTTTTGCTATCTTGGAAGGGGGTTGGGTTAGGAAAATGAAACTTTCAGGGATGGATCTATAAACTGAAGTATATACTTGGAAGGTATTTTGAAACACCTACCTCCACTCTCTCTCCTACTAGAGGGCACTGACCTTTGGTGACATTTGAGAGTTTTTGTGTCATAAAAGGGAAACCTTACAAAATAGGCCTAGATTTTCTGCTTAAATGAAGGATAAGATTAGTGTTACAGCTTAGATCAATCTTCATTTATGGGATTTTCAAAGATCTACAAATACATTTCCTAAATTTAGAAAAAAACAACAAATGATATGGCTTGAAACTCTACTCAAAATAACAGGATTTGCATTTTCAAAACTAAAACCAGAGAAAAAAAAAGAAAATTAAGGTATAATGTTATTCTTTTAATGTTCCCATAACTGGTAAAGCAGGTAAATTTCTAAGACTTGGAAATCAGAAAAGGAACAACAGAGTAGCTTGGGAAAACTTTCTGAGGGTATGTTTTTGGCCCTGAATTTGATACTAAAAGTTTCATTTTCATAACCTAGCCCCTTTTCAAAGATAGAAAAAATTTACTCACCTAGAATTTTACCACAATTACTCCCATTTTAGCTATGTCTATATCCCCTCCAAAAAAAAAAACAAGGGCCAATAGTAGGCCTAGGCTAGCCTTAGACTGCATTTGAAAATATATTGGTTTTCCAGGTTTAAGCTTCTCAATAAATTTAACAGATGCCAAAAGAGCAAACAGAGGTAAAACCCTAGTTTAGCTACTTTTAGCTATCTTGGAAATGGGTTTGGTCAGGAAAATGAAACTTTCAGGGTAAATTTTTACCAAAACATATTATTGAGTAACAACTAAAGTGAATATACCATTTGATGCCTTTTTTTATGCTGATTATGAATATAATAATCATTTTTTTTCAGAAATGAATTTTAGCCGCCCCCCCCCCTAACCTAACCCCCAAATGTGCAAATAGGGTAAAGGTACCAATGATTCAACAATTTTTGTAAAAAACCATTTTTTCTACTCTAGAAGTCTTAATTTAAAGACTTTCAGTTTGAAAAGGGTTTTAGTATGTAGGAAAAACATCTAGGAATCTAACTGTTTGATGAGAAGTTTGAAGTTTTGTCTGGAAAGGGTACAAAACTCCAATTTTCCGAAATTAGAGCATTTTCACCTACAAATTCGACACAACAAAAAGTTACCTGTTTTCAATGCAAGTCGGAACCCAATTTGACACCTGTCTAAATACTTGGGGAATACTTGTGGGCAGAACCTGGTGTATTTGACACATATATTCTTGTTTCTTTGTTTTTCTTCAACTTCATTTAATGTATAAAAGTATAAAAGACTATGCAAAAAGTAGAAGTAATAAAACTAACAAAATTGTTTCAAGTATGTAGTATTTGGTATAACAAAATTGGTAAAACAAATTTTAATAGACATTAGTAAATACAAATAGTATTTAGCATAACAAAATTGTTTCACTAGCATTCTGGAAGGGATAGGGTCTAGGAAAACGGGAGTGGATTTCAAGAAATTTAAGAAGTTTATTTGATTTAGTGGATTTTATTTTTGTATGCAGATTCTTAGTTAAAGATTTTTTATTTGATAAATTTTTTTTTATTTGGATGAAGGATAAATAAGGGTATAATCTAAAAAAATCTGGGGGGAGGAGGCAAAATCAGGTCAGGGGGGGAAGGTGGGCAAAACGAGGTCTGTGGGGGGGCAACTACCCCCTGCCCCATAGCAATTTACGCCCCTGCATGGTATGAGGCCAAGCCGCAGTTCCTCAGATGATGGAAAAAATCCAGTGTCAGTAAGTAAAACTTCAAAGTTAAAAAAAAATATTTTTTTTAAATTTTCTTTCATCTGAAATATTATTAGAAATAATAATCATCAAAATCTCTTGTTACACAGAAAGCACCCATAAATTCAACAGCTATGGTGCCTATGGTTTTGTCAGTGGATCCTGGAATTTCAACACCTATTATTTCTCATCTGTTTTACATGTTCAGTGAAGTTTTGACAAAGTCACCCATATTTTGACATGGCCTGTTGGTGTCTGTCCAAAATTTCAACCAGGTTACTATGAGATATTTGCCAAAGAAATAAATCCCTTGATAGAAACCAATATTTATGCTTTAATGTGGCTGAAGGAACATTTTTAGTCTGCCTGGTATTCCACTACATCAAACAAGAATTTTTGACACTTGGAACCTAGTTTTGACAATGCAAATTTCCATTGCCATTTTTATTTAATTTTATCAAGAAAAAGGTAATGTGGCTACCTTTTCAGATAATTTAAGAGAAGATCAGATGTATCTCGCCACATTGGCACTTATCCCAACTTTTTCTTGCAATAAATAACCAAGAAATGACAGTTTGAACATTACATACCTGAAAAATTGTTGGGAGCTCCTTTTGTGTCAAAAACAGGAAACTGACCAAATTGAATGTTCTTTTCTTATCTGGGAGTACTGGATATAGTGTCCACATTTTGCACTGTCAAAATATAATGACAGCTCCAAGAGATGGCACTCTAAGTCACGGATAAGCAGAGCTATCCCATTTTGAAGGAAAATTTTGTCAGTGGTTCCAAAATTGCAATGTCAAATCATTGGTGCCTTTACCCTATATAGCCTATCCTGAATTGACATATATAGGAGGGTGGGGGCTAAAATTTATTTCCAACAAAAAATGATTATTATAGGCCTATTCATAATCAGCATAAAAAAAAGGCATCAAATGGTAGACTATATTCACTTTATTTGTAAGTCAATAATATGATTTGGTAAAAATTTACCACTTTCAGGGATGGGTCTACAGGCTATAGTATGTCCTGGGAAGGTATTTTGAAGCCCCTACCTTTACTCCTTCTCCCTCTTGAGGGTCCTGAAATTAGCCTGTATGGCAGGTCTATTACCTGTTGAAATTTTGGCAAAACAACATTTTAGCTTAATTTTCAGTTATCACTTTCTTTTTCTCTGGCTTTACTTTTGAAAATGCAATTCCTGTTATTTGAGTAGAATTTCAAGCCATATCAATTTTTTTTTCAAAATTTAGGAAATGTTTTTGCATATCTTAAAAACCTTAAACCTTGAGAGTGATCAAAGTTGTGAAGCTGAAAACAATTTTGTTGTACTTAATTTAAGCAGAAGATCTATTTTGGGTAAAGTGCTACAAAATCATATTATTGAGTTAGGACTGAAGTCAATACATCATTCAATGCCTTTTTTTATGCTGATTACGAATATAATAAGCATTTCTATCGGAAATGAATTTCAGCCCCCCCCCCCCGATATAGGCTATACCCAACCTGACCTAACCCTGAATTGGCATATATAGGGGGGGGGTGAAATTCATTTCTGATAGAAATGCTTATTATATTCGTAATCAGCATAAAAAAGGCATTGAATGGTGTAGGCCTATTCACTTTAGTCCTAACTCAATAATATGATTATGTAGAACTTTACTAGGTTAGGTTGGGTTAGGTATAGCCTATATAGGGGGGGGGGGGCTGAAATTCATTTCCGATAGAAATGCTTATTATATTCGTAATCAGCATAAAAAAAGGCATCAAATGGTGTATTCACTTTATTCCTAACTCAATAATATGATTTTGTAGAACTTTACCCTATTTTGCAAGGTTTGATTTTTATACCACACACATTTTTAAAGGTCAGGACCCAGTCAATATATACCAAATCAAATTATTGAGTTAGGACTAAAGTGAATACACCATTTGATGCCTTTTTTTATGCTGATTACAAATAGGCTATAATAAGCATTTGTATCTGAAATGAATTTCAGCCCCCCCCCCCCAATATATGCCAATTCAGGGTTAGGTTGGGTTAGTAATAGCCTATATAGGGAGGGGGGCTGAAATTCATTTCTGATAGAAATGCTTATTATATTCGTAATCAGCATAAAAAAAGGCATCGATATGGTGTATTCACTTTATTTGAAACTCAATAATATGATTTGGTATATATTGACCCAGGACCCTTTACAGGGAGAAGGAGTGGAGGTATGTACTTCAAAACACCTTCCCATGGCATACTTTAGCCTGTAGACCCATCCCTGAAAGTTTCATTTTCCTAAACCAAACCTTTTCCAAGATAGCCGAAAGAAGCTAAAGTAGAACTTTACCCGAATAGATTGCAATCTGAATTTCTGTCTAAGATTTGATGTCATTATCCTTTCATTCCTGACCATAGAAGCTTTTGAATTTTCTTGCGGAATTTAAGAGCCAGTTGTCGAAGAATAGTCAAGACCTTCGGTTTGTGGAATAATATCGGTATGTGGAAAATCGTAATTTGGATTGTAAATTTGCCGTCCCCCTGTTAATCCAAATTATAGAAATACTACTCATCAGACAATCGAGTACAAAATCTAAATTGAAAATTCAACAGTTTCACTTGAAAAGACAAATGTGGATTTGGATTGCAGATTGCAAAGTTGAGGGTCGGGTTTATAAGCTTTATAGTTCCAGAACTTGAAAACTGACAATCCTGTTTTATAATTTTGTTTTATTAGCTGCTTTGTTCCACTGATAATTTCCAACAACGTTTTAAGAATCTCATTTGTAAGTGGAAAATGCTTCAGGGAGATTTTAATGGTTTGTAACCTATTTTATAAATTATTAGAGGAATAAATGTTTTTTTCCCTTTAAAAAAAAAAATTGTTCGAGATTGGTCAATAGTAAGGTTTAGTCTTTAGTGATAGGTTCCAGAATCTGGCACCGGAATTTCTTAATGAATATTGGATTTAAGGAACGAAATACCTTTTGTGATTTTTTTTTTCATTTCAGTTGGTCCCAGAGGAGCTTGGACGGATACCTGAAATTGGCATCAAAGGTAAGCTGGCACTTCGCCTTCCGGTATTTGCCCAGATAATAGCCTCTGGACATTTTTTTACTCCCTGTATATGAATAAATAGTTACCCACATATTATTTCCCAGCAGTTGTAACGCTTCTGATAGCCGGGATTACGTTCAGAACTTAAACAACAGTAGTTGACCTGACTAGAATCAAGTCAATTATAGTTTTTCTAAGCTCTAACAGCCAAAAATTTGTTGCCACATTATGAGTATATAAAGGCTCATAGAAATGAATTTAGTTGAATATCGATAAAGGCTCATAGAAATGAATTTAGTTGAATATCGACTTTATGTTTAGTTAGGAGTAAAATTTATGCATTACCATGTGGCATCATGACTCCTGAAACTGAGATGTAAAATAAATAACTTTTCGATAATTTGAAATTGATTATCTGTCACAGAATTTTAACTCAAGAGCATTTTGGCTCTCTTCGGGCTAAAACTGTTGCTTTGTGGCAAGAAGTGACAGAAAATTTTACTCTATCGTGGTACAAAATTTTTCTGCTGTCTATAAGATGATAATTAAAATTTTAAATCCCATCTGTCAAAGATTCCTCCAAATACATTAGGATTAATGTATTCTAACGGACTCCAACTGTTACGAAATTTTGCCTTCTTGTAGATACGGTTTTGAAACTCCTTTATCAAAAGTACTCAAATATCCTGATCTTAGAACTATGATTTTCTTCTGGGTCATCTATATTCTTGTGATTCCCTTTTCCTTTTAACAAAGCTATGTAAATCTTCTTTGGCTAACAATTTTTGATGATAATGCAACGAATTTGTATATTTTTACAATTTCCTCTTTTTCTAAACTTACCGTCGCTATTAGTACAGATTTCCCTGTGCTTATAGTTCTTTATTACAAGTTAACTTACGACGTACAAAGTGCTAGCTAGTTTGCATCATGTTTAGTTCCCAAAACTTGGCTACTGCATTTTAGTTTCTATTTTCCTCTGCAAATACTGCATTTTTGGCAGATACTGATAAGCCTAATACTATCGTTAATTGTAGCTAATGAGCACCAGTCTTGAGAGGTCTACTCAGAATATTAAAATGAAATCAAATTCTTTCAAAACTTACTGATTAATTGAATAAAAGGGTATAAGTAAATCTTAAGTTTTAGATCGTTGACGAAAATATTTAGCCTTTCTGTACTCTGTTTTCTGTGACCATGCTATTTTGTACCTTTTGGGCATTTACATTTTGCTTAGGAAGAATGACCTATCTAATTTAAGGAAGTGCTATTATCAGTCGTGTAAATTTTTATTGTATCTTCCGTAGTCATTTCGTAATCGCCGTACTATTAAAAAATATAACACACCTGATACAATTGAAAAACTTCGTGATTTACACATAATACTGTCTACAAATGCCTATGAAAAACTGTCGCCTCACCATGGTCTCTTTTATTTGTTTCGCCCACAGTTCATATATAATCCAGTATGATCATTCTCTATCTCACCCGTTATAAAAACCCGGACCAGGGTGCGAGTGCTCCAGAGACCGTGTTTGCAGATATAAACATAGGCGAGGTCAGATTAGCGGGAATACTGGTTAGTCTGTTTCCATCAAAGTGCATTGAAACAATCGGAAACAGACTAATCAATATTCCTGCTAATGCAGAAATAAGTGGGAGGAGCTTTTTGTTCGCAACGAGAACGAAGACCAGAAATGATCTGCGATAAGCTTACTGGTATATTCTGTCTACTGTGGTTTCGCCGATTTTTCTTTTTATTTGTCTATCTGTACTTTAAGTGCTGTGTGTGTTTATTTTTTCTTTCCTTTTTCTCTTTATTTCACTATTTTTCATATTGTTTGTGCAGTGGGTTATAAATAAATCATTATTATTATTGCTATCTGCCTATTTCAGTAACTTAGTAAAGAAAACAAGGATAAGCATTCAATAAAAAAGCGCCAGGCTGTTGAAACCTTCTTAATGCCATTATTAAACTTGGATTAAATTACTTCAAAGTTCATGTAGTTTAGTCAATTATTTTTTGGCTATAATTATTTTTTAGTTCTCAAGGATATTATGCAAAAAAAGATCAACTATCTTCTTTTGAAACCTTAAAATTATAAGATTACTTCATCGGCTTAGCTTAGGTGACACTGGTATATTTTAGATTAATCAAAAAAACTTTTTGCACAAAATAAGTTTTTCAAAAAAAAAGTAAATAATTCTACTAAACCAAAAATGAACAAAAAATAGAGTCAAATAAACCACCAAGCATACAACTACCAAAAATCAGTATCAATAAATAAATGAAACCCAAAAAATAGAAATTAAAATAATTCAAACTCAAAACGAGCAGAAATTAATCTGAGTAGGGTTTTAAACCCTACTATGCTTTCTAAAAGCCAGAATATAATTTTTACTTTGCTGAAAAAAACTAAAAGAATTTACTGAAAAAATGTGCATTGCCAGTTAAACATGCATATGCTGATATTTATTCATTAAAATCTTAATTTATTTTTGATTTCTTAAAGTTACAAAAGTGAAAACATTTAAAATAATTTTTTTAACTTATTTCCAAAAAGTTTTTATTATTAATTTAAACCTATGTAACGGTTTTCTTTCTTGAATATCCTTTAAATGAAAATGTTTTTCTCCTTAAACAGTTTTTTGACGTGTTGCTGAACTTTCGGTTATTAAAGATTGTGTTCGTTAGTCACTAAATACTCAAAGCAACAGATGGGCACTAATAAAATTCTTGTTTCTGATGAGGTTCTTTATGCAAATTTGGAAATCCGTACAAAGAGGGAGTTCTTATAATTTCTCATACCTAACATCAATAATGCCAGTTATCTGAAAACATGTTAGATTACTAAATATTTAACTTAAGACACGTTTATATTTTACAAATTAATAGAATTCAAGTTCACAGCTTAAACATATTTTAAACTTCAATGAAAGTTGATGTTTAACAAACAAATAAGCTAAGACAAGCCGACTGATTTTCCAATCCAACCTCTTATATGACAAAATAATATTTCTGTAGATTGGCTTTCATTAACCCCCTATTCCAGAAGGCACAAAGTTTAAACTACCTTAATATCTTCTCGTTTAGTCCATAAAGCTTCCTATTTTTTCGTTGATTTGAAAGTAAAAATTCCATGTGTCAAGTTTATAATCATAATTAAGAATAACAACCTAACAAAATCGCTGGATAAACTTAATGACTAGATATATGAATGAATACTCTATGTACATAATTACGACATAATTGCTACATAATTACTCTATAAATAAATACAAGCTTATAAAACTTAATTTCACATTGATTTGCTTACAAAAATACAATAAAAGGGAAAATTAGAATTTCGAAAATGAAATAACACTATTGACACCAAAAATTTTGTTCTATCAGCTCTTAAACATATTGGTTTCCATTAGCTAAAAACCTCCGTTTAAAAATAAATAATGCCAGATACGAGGGGAAAAGAAGGTCATATTTGTAAGTCATCACGTAGAAGGGTGCTTCTTGGAAAAAGCTCAAAAGAAGGTTCAGCTAAAGTTAAAGGTTCTCAAAAGCCCTTTTAAGTGAAAATTCTTATCAAGCAATCAAATTTTTGTTAATACTCCTTCACCGTTTATCAGGTGATACATATTATGTTAAAAAAGGAACTTTTCACTTTGGCAAGCGAATTTTTTTAGGTTTCATTGCTGATTTTTTAGTAAATTCGGTGAATGATTTGCAGACTGGGTAAAAGGAAAACTACTGGAAATTTTCACATATATCTTTTGTTTCTTATGAATTAAGGATTATTCATAAGAAAATTATCTTTTGTTTCTTATGAGGAAGAGATCACTGTCGAAAACGACATTCAGCATTTAAATAAAAAAAATACTGAAATTTATGCACTGTTTTTTTGCACTATTTATGCAAACTTGCATCAAAATACCCAAACAAGTTGAGCTTCACTGAACTCCAGAGAAGTCAGAATTTAATATATTTATTTTTGAATTTTTTATATTTCTGTTTTGTTGTTTAGGGATTCTTATTTTCTTTCTTATTACTTAAAAGGACCATTGGGATTAATAAAGTTGTCTACTAAGAGAAGTCTGGAAGAAACGACCTGAAGGATTTAGATATACGGCTGGTTCTTACATCCAAGAAGTTGTCTTTTCGTATATTAAATTTCATGATTCAGAAGAAAGATAAGGTAGTGAAGAAAGGAATATGTGTTTTGCAGTTTTTAATATATACGGGTATAACAACTGCGAATGGAGACAGCAAATAAGTTTTCCGCTTCTCTGTTCAGCATTGAACTAAGGACCTGTTTATTATCCGGGCCAGATTATAGACTTACTCGTGGATGAAATTAATATTAATTCTTGGACAAAAATTAGAAATATTTTCCTATCCAAGAAATGTCAAGTTTTATTTTAAATCAAAAGATTTTAGAAGTTGAACAGTGCTCAAATTTCAGACACAAAATTGACAACCAGAGTAAAGATTCAAGAAAGAATTTATTAAATTGGAAAATACGGAAGGTGGCATTACCTTTTGTGTTGGTACATGCCTTTTGAATCGAACTTGATACCATTTGAATATCTTACTTCTGTGTCATAAGTTTAACGTTCAAAACAAGGGAAAACACACATTATTAACAAATCTTAGCATTTTATGGACAGGATAACTGTGATTTGGCTTGGGCATAAGTTTTGTTTCGAAATTAA
This sequence comes from Artemia sp. Qi Xiang Cuo, assembly GCF_049724085.1. NCBI lineage: Eukaryota > Metazoa > Arthropoda > Branchiopoda > Anostraca > Artemiidae > Artemia > Artemia sp. Qi Xiang Cuo. The sequence continues at coordinate 78,181,496 of NC_142794.1, read as the reverse complement.
AAATTCCCAAGTAAATAATGGCATAAAACACTAAAGTCAATCAATAAAATATAGCGAACCAGTATGAAGAAACAATGGGACTGAACTTCAAAGAAAGACATTATTCTAGCATCTTTTTTATATAACCCTAACTTAACCACTACTTGTTTTTTCTATGAAACATTTCTGCACTGTACACAGTAAGGTCCTTGTAAAATATCCGACCACCACACAAGAACTTTGATTTGTGTGATCAGAGAAAAACCGTTTTCTCTGTTACATTTGGAGATAATTGGATTTGTCTCAGTGACATGAACCACAATGCAAGTACATATTTTAATCAAACGTTTAATATATAGAGTTGGTACATTGGTTAAGTTAGCTTAGGTATTTAATATAATGCGTTCTGATTGGTCTGCTTTCCATAATTCTCTGTTGCAGTTTCCATAATTTTGTTACTAAAGTATTGTATTTTCATCATATTTTAGTCTATTTCATTATGATTAACCTACCTTCACTTCTTTGGTGGGGTCAGGCTATTAAAAAAGTACCCACAGTAACTATATTTTCACTCTAACACCTAAAGAGCGCATCTAATATTTTCCAAATTCCAAAATAACGAAACTAAACCTTTTGCTAAACTGGATTTTTAAGGCAATGCAAGGTTAATAACACTTTGATCTGCCTTGCCCTGCTTAGAAGAGCTTTGCAAATGGTTTATGGCGGTCACATCAGAAACATAACAGTATCAGATACAACTTGGGGCTTTGACAGGGCTGGCGTCATCGATGAAACAATATTACATGATTTTTGCAATGTAAACAAAACTGAAAACCATTTTATCTCATTCAAATTCAATGAGTCACTGAGAAACCACAAGTCTTTTCAGCTGGTCATATATAACAATAGGAATACGATATTGTTAGAATTAATAAATTATCATTCTTTCCATGGGAAGTAATTGCTTATTGTGAAGACGCAAAAAAGGTTTCGGTGAGGTCACGTCTTTCAAAGATGGTTCAAATTCAGTTCTTGGATTGGAAATCTCAAAGCATACTTTAAGTATTTTTTTCACATTCCACATTTAATATACCAATCTTTTGTCACTCCCAACCTGATAAGGATAATGACTAACACAAACTGGAGTATGTTGAAACAATACGAGACGAGTTGAAACAATAAACAACAAGACGAGTTGAAACAATACAACTTATGTTCAGTATCGCAGCATTAGACATACAGCATTTAGTACAGCAACAATTACTGTTCCTTGGAATATACAATCTGATCCAGACCCTGAAAAAGATTTAAATAGATGTTAACAAATTTTGCAGCACAAAAACTTTGATTTCCTAAATAAATGACTAACATCTTTTTTCAGCCAATGCCTATAGAAATGAAGATTAAAAGTTTCAATACTATAAACTTTGTCCTTGAAATCACCGTATATAATACAATCGTATAGCCTTTGAGATGCAGTCTCCCTTCTTTTCTTTTTGGTCTTTTCTTTTTGTGAAAACAAATACGAGACTAACAAAAATTATTTCAAGGGAATGTGAAATTCTGGATAGGGTCTAAATAAAAAAAAGTGAAAAGAAAAGAGAACGGTTAATTGAAAAAAATATGAATTTAATGCAAATAAAATCAAAAGAAACTTGAAATATCGGGGAAATGCTCGTTTGGGCCCAAAAAGCTCAATTTCTTCTTCCACACGCCTGGCCTATCATTACAGAATAAGAGGATTAGAACTTCTCATTAGCCTACAGTCCTACCATTTCTAGCAGTGACGAAATAAGATAAATCTACGAAAACTTTTATTTTGCAACAAGTTAAGCTAAACTTTACAGTTTTTGTACTATATTAATACGGGTGAGTTTTTGGCAGTGTGATTGGAATTGTTCGTGACAACTGTCCTGTGGTTGCTATTTAGTTTTTTACAAAGTTCACACAATTGCAGTCAGGCTGGTATCAAATTGGTAAAGGCATTACTAAAAAACAAATCTGTCGAAAAGAAAGATGCTGAATTCCGATGAAAAACACTTTTGTATGTGGTGCCTGAGTACCAAAATGTGGGCCATAAAAACAAGTAACTCAGGGCTCTTAAGTCTAAAATAGAGCTCTTTTCCGTCTGTTTTTAACAAGAATCGGTATCAGAACAAACAAATTTTAGCTAGTTGAGCTCTTCAGTTGCTTATTGTTTGATGACTTCAGAAAGTTACATGCTCAATTTTTTTTCATCTTAACTGCATAGTCAATGACATTTCCATTTGTCGCGCATTTAGTCTTCATTGCACTCCCAGGGTAGCTACAAGTAAGGAATTTAACCTCTCCACACCCCTACCTTTCAGACTAAAATGTAGTAGATTTAGTCTTACGCCCAAATATGAATTGTGATTTAATATCTAATGTCTACTATAAAAACTTCTTAAAGCAATCTATTGTGCATAGTAATGGTATCCATAATAACTGTTTCCCCATATTTCCCTCTTCAAGGAACACGAAGATGGAAAAACGGACGAATAAAAACAGAGTTTATTATCTATTTTCCTGTTCCCGTTCCCAGGTGGGTATTAACTACTTTACTGCGACAGAAGAGAAGACATAACAAGATAAAAACAGATTTGCAAAATGATACAATCGTGGAGCATGCATAAGTTTCTTAAATATCCTACTGTAAAGCAAAGGAGTTTCTTCTTTTTTTGAGGGAAGGTGACAAAAATAAGACATTGCTAATTTATTTACTTTTTTCTTGGAAAAAAGAGAAAGCGGTGTAGTCGTTTAATAAAACACTATTTTCTATATTAAGGTAAGGTGTATATGGCATTGAACTTGGCAATCCCTACCGGTGGTTCTATAGTGTTTAAAATAAATAGAATAAACAGTAAAATAGAAGGGGATAAAAATCATTGAATTTATTCGAAAGGCTAATTTGTTTACTCAGAAATTCTTTGCAACAGGTAAACACGGTTCAATTTCTTTGTGACCCTGCAACCAAATTTGATTAAGCAAGTTTCGAATTATTTCAAAGATTCCAAAATTTCCCCTTTGTAAATAACTTACAAATTTACGAATTTTCCAATGGTTCCTCTTATTTACATATACTGTAAACTCTCGATTATGTGTGGAATCGGGAGCATTGTAACACTGAACTATTGAGTTCTGTGGATAATCCTAAGTAGGCTGACCATCAACAAATAAAGTCTTCTAACATTTTTCACTTTAATTAAGTTATTTTAACAACTATTAAAGTATCTTTATCTTCATGTTTATATTTTTTACTTTGTCTTCTCACGAATCACAAAATCAGGTAATTCTGACTAAATTAGACCACAGAGAACTTAGTATTGCAATTGCGTATATACATAACATATGACAAACAAGATAAAAAAATAACATAATTAAATAGCCGAGAAGATGATGGTAATTTCAGCCAGTGGACAGATCACAAAGATCACACAGATCACAGACAAAAAAAACACTTATATTTAGAAGAAGAAAAGAATAAAAACTAATCTTTTGAAGTAAACTCGAACACAGCAAAGGAAACACTATGTAAAAAAAAGCCAGAATAAATGAAATACCATTCACGAGCTAGACTCGGCAAGAATTCTCTGCTTAGCGATCGACTTAGCTTGCTTATTGACCCCATTTTCATTACAAATGCGGTCACATGATCTTAATTTAGACTGAGGAAAATAATATTTGAATCGTTTTAATATTAAATTGTTGTAATATTAAGTAATTAATATTAAAGTATTTTATTTCTTAAAATATGACGGCTCCTTGAAGTTAAAGGGATAGTCAAGAGGTATCCTGATTTAGACACCGTGACTAAAATTTAAGCAAAAAAACATGCTTTCTTTCTTCTTCATTCTTGACATTCTGTTATTCTAATACTATTCTTAGGGAGGGGGCAAAACTTTTTTACGAGTCAAAACTGAGGAAAGCCTTGCTTTACCTCCTTTCCAGAAACTTCTACCGTTTCCCGGCACCATTCATATATATTTTTGAGCCTTCAAGCTTTTCAAACTGCTTTCCCATAACATGCGCTACTAGTAAAATGATATATAATCGGTCAATAAAAATTAATCCACCAATCAGGAAAAAGTTTAATTTGGTAGTAAAATTTCTTGAATAAGCGTGATAGACCTACTTAGCCAATTTGGATTAAGCGTTTGGCTCATCATTTGCAGGGGCGAATCTCCAGCATGTTTATTGGGGGAAAGGGGGCAAGAGGGGTCCATATCCAGATAGTCAAAGGGCATGGGATGTGTAATATTTTTTTCTCCACATTATTGGGGGGGGGGGGGCAAGTGCCCCCTCTTGTCACCCCCCAAACGACGCACCTGATCTTTTGATTAGCGGTTAACCCATTAAATGACGTCCCAGCTTAAGAATCGTAAAAATTACATATACATGCTAGGATACTTTTGTTGTATCCATTGTCCAAGTCATATTATACTATTCTATTTCAATTGCTATAAAAATGGTTTGAATAAACTTAAGAAAAAGGATATGACTAAAGTTCCTCAGAAACAGAGGTGGTTTCAGGAGAGGGATAGAGGGGACACTTGTACCGGCAGCAGAAATTTTTTGGGTGCAAAATTTCAAATAAACAATCTAAAGGTTATAATCATTTTTAAAATTTTTGATTTTTTTTTATTAAAATAAAGTATAGGTTGCAGTTAATAAATGAATATAATTAGTAAATTATTAATTAATTTATAAAATAAAAAAAACTAAATAGTAAAAATTTAAATATTTACATTAGAAATTAATAATAACTAAATAATTTAACTACTTAATTAAAAAATATATTAGTCAGTCAACTAATTAAAAAATATAATTAATTTTCAATGAATTTTTTTTCACAACTTGGCCTGACAATTTTGTGGGAGACAGGGAAGGTTAGGCTAAACAAGATGTTGTCCTGGGCGCAAAAAAGGCCAGAACCGCCACTGCTTAGAAAAGAATCTCAGTCATGAAATCCTGACCTCTAATTTAAAACAGTTTCAGCAAAGCCAAAACACGCTACTTCCAAATGGAGATTTGACTCAGAAGAAAATGAACTGGTACGACAAGGACAAATTCTCAGGAGGTCTTCTAATTTCCTTTGGGAGACCGCTTTGAGGTTTCAGAGTTTAATTTCCCTTATTGCTTCGTGATTAAATCACAGAGGAATAAACAAGGAGAAAAAGAAAAGACAATTTAATCTTTTATGCTACAAGTAAAGTGAAGAAAATTAGAGTCAAAAGTGTCATTAATGTATTGCAGGCCTGGCAAAGGGGATGGGGAACTAATAATAAATTGGAGAAGAAAAATAAAACATAATTTCTAGACTGGAAACCTTATATTTGTGTTATAATTAGAGCTATGGAATTAACAAATTGAAATGCATTCGTAAAAAGGATAAACATTCCTGTTATTGAAAACTCAAACTTATTATAAATAAATACTACTTTTATTTTTAACGTGACAAATATTGGCCATAGCAAGTACATGCCTTCATTAAGAATATGACAACTTTCAAGAGAAGTACACAGTTTTTGATTAATATTAAAGAGCCGATAGTAAACCTTTCATCTAGATAAAATTGTCATAGCATGTTTGGTATATTTTGTTTAGATTTCAGTCCTGAAATAAATTTGATTTTTGTAATGTTTATTCTTCGTACCTGTCTATCAATTTTGAATTTTTAAAAATCCCATATGAAACCCTTTTTGATTTTCTTTAATTTTTAAAAGACACAGTTTTTAATTTTTCTAAAATTACGCTATGTGCTAGCAACAAATTCTACAAGGAAAAAATCAATCATTAGAATTTAATTTAAAGATATTTTGATGATAATAATTTAATGATTTTAGCCCCAATCTCAGGATTAGTTATATCATTACCAACGCATTGGTGTTGACATAGTACAGAGATTGCTTCTTCCATGTATTGTCGTCTTTTAATATGTAGTCTCATTTGAATTTGTAGTTTCTAGTCTCATCATTCGGAATGAATTGTCGTTTTATATTCAGAATGGATGGTCCTATAAACTTGAACTATGTCTTGTTCAATTTCATTTGGTAACAAGGGTTTATCAGAAGGTAAAGATATTTGCCTGCAAGGGGAATATAATAAAGGCAGCCATAGGGGTAAAGTTAACCAAACCATGTAAAAGACCAGTATGGAATAATGGCTTCAGGGGCCTATTTTAATAAAAAGTTGGACAGACATATTATACCTGAGTACTTTTCAATTAGCTGGTACCCACGCGATATATTGCATAGGGAAGATGATAAAGGAAACTAGTCAAACGGGTATCTGTCAATAAAGAAATGGATCGCAAACCGTGATTTGTCATTGAGTTTACAATATTTAAACTATTGTTTTTTGGGGTTTAGGGGGGGGAAAGGTTAGGTTAGGTTACGTATTTAATATATGCTATGCTTTACACCCCACCCCCTAATATGCAAATATATAGCCCAAATTTGTTTCTAAACTATTATATTTTCATCATATTTTGTTTTATTTCTTTAGCATTAACCAAACATGATTTCTCGCGTGGGTACCAGCTAATTGAAAAGTACCTATACCTGTTTTAAATTAGAGTTCTGTAGGGATTTTTAACCTGTTTGAAAATAGTTCTGAAAATTAAGCCCTTTGTTTCAAACTGAACTCCCCAAAACACAGCTTTTCCCCCTTTTTGTCTCATTTATTTCGTTACTTATATTTTTTCCCAACAAAATCTTTCAAGCCTAAAGTAAAAAATCTTTGTCTAGAGAAAGACCTATATAAAAATAAAAATCCCAAGATATATTATGGAATAGCTTATCAAACAGTTCGTGGCAACGAACTGTAAGTAAGGAACGATCCGGCTCAATAGTACTCTAAAAAATGGAATTTTGATTCTGATAGATACATCAAAAGAATCAGATTTTAATGCTGATTTCAAATATATCAGTCTTCATCAAGTTTAATTTTACTCATCAAAAGTTACGCGCCTGAGAAAATTTGGCCGATTTTCGTAAAAAGGGGTGAAGACCCCCTAAAAGTTATAGAACCTTAATGAAAATCATACCATCATATTCAGCGTATCAGAGAAACCTACTGTAGAGGTTTCAAGCTCCTATCTACAAAAATGTGGAATTTTCCAACTTTTGCCAGAAGAAAGATCACGGATACGTGTTTTTTTTCCATGGGTTATCGTGTCGACCCAGGGGTCCTAGAATATCTTAAGAGGGCTCATTGGAACGGAAATTAATAGTTCTAGTGCCCTTTTTAAGTGACCGAAAAATGGAGGGTAACTTGGCCCCCTCCTAGGCTAATTTTTTCTCAAAGTTACCCAACTAGAATTTTAAGATAGTCATTTTGTTCAGCATAGTTAAGAATTTAATAAATATGTCATTTAGGATTACCTAATTCCCCAGAGTTCCCAGGGGAAGGGCTACAAGTTATGAACTTTGCTCATTGCTTACATATTGTATTGGTTATTGGGAAGTATACAGACATTTTCAGGAAGGATTTTTTTCTAGTGGGGGAGGGTTGGAGAAGGCGGTTACTCGGGAGAATCTTTCCGTGGAGGATGTTTCTTTGGGGTAAGGGAAATTTCTATGAAGGGGGCACCGGATTTCCAAGCATTATTTAAAAAACGATTAGAAATTAAATTAAAAAAAAACACGTTTTTTCAACTGAAAGTAAGAAGCAACATTAGAACTTAAAACGAACTTATATTATTACGTGTATGAGGGGGTTCTCCCCCAATTCAATACCTCGCTCTTTAAGCTACAGTTTTTTTTAGTGCTTTCAAAAGAGCTATCTATTCCAATTAAACAGCCTTTGTGATTCATGGGTTTGTGAATTAATTTTTTTTTAACTTTTAACGTAAAGAGCGTGGTATTGACTAAGGGGAGAACCCCCTCATATACGTAATAACATATACTTAATAAAAAAACAAAAAACAAGCGATACGGCTCAATAGTAATCGAAACTTTTATAAACGGAATTTTGATGTTAATAAATGTATAAAAAGAATGGGCTTAGAATGCTGATTCTAAATATATAAATTTTATTAAGTTTAGTATTACTCATCAAAGGCTACGAGCCTGAGAAAATTTACCTGATTTTTAAAGAGGGGGAAATCATCCCCTACAAGTGAAAGAATTTTAGTGAAAATCACACCGTCAGATTCAGCGTATCAGAAAACCCTGTTACATAGGTTTCAAGCTCATATCTGCAAAAATCTGCAACTTTTATTTTTTGCCAGAAGAAAAATATACGAATATAGAAGTTCCTTACGTAAGTTAATTTGTAAATTACTTCAGAACCAAATTTAGAGACAGCCATTCAGCAAAAAAAAGTTAAAATTCTTATGCAAATTTTGTTTACTTATTCAATGACGGTGACCCAAAATAAAAGCTGCATTAACTAAAAAACGATCAGAAATTAAATAATTTTTTTTTAAACTGAAAGTAAGGAGTGACATTAAAACTTAAAACGAATTGAAATTATTCCGTATATGAAAGGGACTGACCCCTCCTCAACGCCTCACTCTTTTCGCTAAATTTTGACTCTGTCTCACAACTTTATTTTTTAAAACAATAAAAATCCTTCCCAAAAACATATTTTCTATCTTGAAATCAACTAGCCTACGCTAAACAAAATGGCTATCTCAAAATTTTGATTGAATGTCTTTGGGTGAATGATGGACGTGGGGAGATAGTTGCCCTCCAATCACTTAATCTTATCTTAAAAAGGGCACTAGCCACTCCAATTTCCAATCGAGTGAGCCCTTTTCGAAGTTTTTACGACAACTCCTTCGATACGAAGTGCCCGGGTATGAAAAAAAAACATTCTGCCCACATCGTTCTTTACTTAGGCAGCGCTAGCGCGCTGCCTATGATACCGAATCAAGCAAGACAACAGACTGAATTGAATGGTATGTTTATTTTTTAGCTACCTCATCCAGTGTTGCCACTTGACCGTTACCCAAAGCGGTGCCGGTCGATGACAAAAGCGGTGTTTTTGCGGTATCCCTTCTTCCGAAACATGGTATAATTTATGGTATATTTTCATACCCGTAATGCAAACACGTCATCACTAGTTTCAACAAAAACTCACTTTTCAAAAGCAATTCATTCCTCGCTACTTTTCTAGCAAATAGATACTATTCTTTGTTATTTTTTTTAAGTGGTGGATTTTTCATTGAACTTTGAACAAGAAAGGTAGAATAAAATGAAAAGAGACATCCCCCAGATACCCACCCCATATAAAAAAAGGATCAATAGTCCCCAATGATAAATTCATATCTTTTTCCCACTTTCTGGCACCCTCGCCCGTTCTTCATCACTAATAGCTCGTCCAGACCATCCGTTCTTTAGAAAATTGGAAGCAGGATAATCTACTCTTTCCTGTTTTAAACTAGATTAAAGGTTTATTTATCAATATTCGTTTCATTTTCGGCGCTTTCTCCAGAAATACCGTGTATACTGTTGCTTTTGTACCAATTTTCTATTTTTGGATACACTGATATACCGGCCTTGAAAACGAAAAAAAGAGAAAAATATGCCAGTCTACACTTCCGGTCTTCCGCCACTATTTTTTTAAGAAAGTAGACAGTTTGACGCACTCCAAAAGACGAGAATGCTAGATTGAAAAGTTTTTACTGGCTCAGCAAATGTGCAAAACGACCAGATGCTCATTTTTTCTCTTTTTAATTTTAATTTTAGACGCTTTGCGCTACAGAAGCAGTTTTTACACAACTTACTTTCTTGAGATATATTTAAAAAAAATTAATGTAAAGAATAATAAAATTTGTATTGATGCTTTTCTAAAATTTTCAACTTTTAGAGAGAGCATATAATTTACTTTCTTTAAAAAATCCTCAACATGATTCGGTTTTGATTTTTCAGCATATTTTTATTCCTTCCCTCGCCCCAAAGAAAAGAAGGTAGTGAAACCCTTGTCTACATAAGTGCCCAAGACATAATTGTCTGAAACTTTATTTCTTGAACCCTCCCCTTTCTTTACCGAAGCTTGACCCCATCACCGGACAAACCCTAGTTAAAATGACTGATCGAAATCAAATGTTGAAGGTATCTGGAGACATGAAAACTAGGCTTGAAAAGATTGCATCTAGCTTCATGTGCACTTACGGGGTTTGTGGTTACCTTAAGGTCATTTTTGATACCAACGCTCAGCCGACACTAAGACTTGCAAAATCATTTTTTAGGTATCGAATGGCCTTCAGAAAACATTCTTGCAATTTATTTCCCATCATTCCTGATCGATTACGTTTTTTAATGAATGAAGCTAACTAAAGAGAAGCTTGATACAGTCAAGGCCGTATCCTGGGGGGGGGGGCACAGAGTTTCTTGCAGTTTTTTTTGCAGTATCTTGGAGCTTTTATGGGCGAAATAATGCATAATAACCCTAAGATGTCGCATTGTCTGAAAAAAGAGATGGAAAAATAGAAAACGAAATGGCTAGCAAAAGAGCGTTGCTATGATCACGACTAGATTTTAATGATTTTAATGACAATTATCATATTAAAGATAATAAAATGATAAAAGAAATCATTCAAATAGGCAGACAAAGGTCACTTGGTATCAGACAGGGTGGTAATGCTCGTCAAGACCTACATTGGCTGCACTATACAAAACATTTTGATTCACAGCAGTGCACGTTTAACAAGTCTCAGTTCTAGCCCCCCTTGTCATGGCTTGACCTACCTTTTTGCTGACGGTTCAGACCACGTTCCGCTTTTAATGTCAACGAAAGAGTTAGGAAATGAATCTGCTGACGTTTTATTGAACTAAGATAACTTTGCCGACGTTTTACTGAACTAAGATAACTTTGCCGACGTTTGCTTGAACTCCGCTGATTTTGTAAAGTCAGTGTTGACTTCCTCTAAAAAAAAAAAGAAAAAAAAGGCGCTCAGCAATGAAATTTGATATTGGCAATGAAAAAAGTATTCTATCAATTTTGAAACGTTTGGAAACATTACTGCTCCAGTTCCAGATTTTTGTGTAAGGATATGGCACCAATACACCACTATGGCAGAGTTGTCCAAGTTTTCAAGATTAAAACCTTCAGATAAAGTTACTCTCGATATGAACTGCCATTCCTGGTTCATCTCGGCCTTATTCTATATGCCAGAGGTATATTACTAAAAGAATTACTGATGACTAGGAACTCTTAGCTCGTAACTAGAGGGGTCAGAAAATAGAGGAAGTCATTTATCTTTTCAGAGAAGCGAAACGATCTAGAATTGGTTTGATATTCTCTCATGAAGGATCTTTTAATAAAACAAAAGTCCCAATACATGGGCACCCATAAGGGGGAGGGAGGGGGCAGGGGGAGGGGGCGCGATGTTGCCTTATTTTTATATTTGTGTTCTGAGATTTCTATTATATAGCATTAAAAGTGCCAATTAGACGAGGTTTGCCCCCCCCCCCTCCTGGGATTCAGCTAATGGGCGCCCATGTCCCAATACAACGTGTGAATATTCCACAACTCGAGAATACGCCTTGTCGAGTTTTCAAATGAAAGCCAATAGGTGGGAGCCAAAGCATTGAATATGTGTTGTTCCACCTGAGTGAAGACTCAGATATATTTATTCTTATATGTGTCTTGTCATTTTGCACTGTCTTAAAAGTGATTGCAAAAATTTTTGCATAAATCTTCCAGACTTTTTTACAATTATGACTTGCAACCAGGGCATATTAATGACAGCTAAATTTCACAACTGTAACAACTGTAAACCGAGAAAGTCATTTATCTTTTCAGAGAAGCGAAAACGATCCAGAATTGGTTTGATCTTCTCATGTGAAGAATCTATAATAGCAAAAGTCCCAATAGAACATGTATTGGTTTTAATACAACAGACCTCTTGACTAAGTAATTTATTCCCATTGGTGGTACAATCTCAAATCTAGTTTTTTATGAGAACGCCCGTCTTCTTAACATAGTCCATCCCTCCTACCAAGTGACTGAAAATAACAGATACTGATCAATGATTACACTCTAGCAGAGCAATTAAATCTACCAGTAAATCCGTTATGACATTGCAGAAACTGACACAAATAGAGTTGTTTGGCAAAAGACTGATCTATTGTCTAGTCAATATCCACTGAGAAAAGGTTAGTTTTTAGGTTGACAAGAAGCTTTTCATGAAAATGAAAAGCCAGAGCCTGTTGAGAAATTTTCGCTGCTTTTATTCTAATCAGACTAGCATGGCTCAGCGAACTCGGTCATGGCACATGTTATATGACCTTCAGCAAGTTGTCTGTGACCGAATAGGGCATATCCTGTTCAACAAGAAATGAGACAAGCCTTGCTTCAATAGTGGTCTCCTTTTCGTTTTTGGAAAGGTGATGAATAAGTGGCAGGGTCTGAGACGACGAAGCAATCCATGTATTTTCATTAACCGCTGACAATAAAGGTTACAGATGGGCTGCCCAATGCAACCATGAAACAGCTTAGGCTACAAGTGAGAATGAGCGGTTTATAACCTGCTTCCTGTAAACAACAACTCTACAACTTTATATTCACATTTGATTTGAATGAATGATATACAATAAGAAATCAGGTAAAAATTAAAAATAGATAACTTTCTAAATTTTGGAATGCATGTTCTACAGGAAATGAATGTTAACCTATATTTGAATGCAGTATTAAGTTCTTAATGAAATAAAATTTTTATTTCTTAACCATTGTTCTGAATCCTGAATTTCACAAAGAAATGTTCACACATTTATTTTACTGTATACTGTTCAGTCTATTGGGTAGTAAAATTGGAAAGGTAATGCCCAAAAGAAGCAAGATAGGATAGCCTAGGACTACCAATATATTAAATTCTAGTAAAATGTTCCCTCTCCTTTGTAGTACCTGTACACCTTTATAATTTACACGGTTTATAGTTTCTTTAGTTCAGAGATTTGTCTGATTTGTATAATATTGACTTTTGGAGGCATGTTACTTAATAGTTTTAACTCTTGTGAGTTCCGCACTAGCCTATTTAGCCAAATTTCATTACAGGTAGAGAACAAAAATTTGTCCCTTTTCCATTGCGATGACATTACTTAGTATAAATTCAGTGATAGAGTTATTTCGCGGTATAAATACGCTGATCAATGTCATTTAGCGGTATAATTGCAGTATGCGGTATAATCAGAAGAAAGTGTGGCATTTCTCTCTAAATTGCAGCATTATACCGTACAATGCGGTAAAAGTGGCAACACAGATTCTCATCAGGGTCCTATATTCCAAATGAACCAAATTGCGAGCAGACACATTATTGACAAATATAATTGTGGGTAATTTGGTGGTAGTGCCCATTGTTGCAAATATTTTTCAGCTAAGCTTTGATAATTGATAGTTTTTAAGATATAGTAGGTGGAATATAGCTACACAGGTAGTAATTATTTAGAGCTATACAAAGGACGGTATTGTTTAGTCTAGATGTTGCTAGATGGCTGCCTTGATTTTTTTTTCATGGAACTTAGAGTTTAGAGTCTTATTAGTTTCCTTTTTCATGGCCAACATCTATCTGCCAACTAAATTGCTATATTTGATGATACTCCACAAATTCAGCATGTAAACCTGCACGGGCTTTCCTGTACCCTAATGAAATTTCATTCCCACAGTGACAGCTCTGGGAAGCTTGAATGGACAGTCTTTAGGGACAATGAGTTCCTACTGCCATCTAATGGGTTTTGATGGAAGCAGCAGCATATCAGTGGTGGGGAGGGGTGTCTTACCCCTAACTTTTAGACCATTTAGTAAATTTTTCGTCAGATTGTTATTTATTTGTTATTTATTTTTGTCTATTTCCAAATTTGGTGATTTAGCATGTTGATTTGGGTCCTGTTAATAGCCAAATTTGATAGACCTTGTAGTGCCATCAAATTTGGTTGTGATTTAAAATGTTTATTTGACTAATCATTTTGTAATATCAGGCTAATTTAAGCTTTTGCAATCAGAAAAAAAAGTATGAAAAAGAAAACTCCAATGGAAAAGATACTTCGTAGGGCTAAATTAGAAAATTTTGCTGCTTCGTGGCATATTGACATTTACTTTTAGTCACTTAAAATATGGAAATGACACCTCTGAATCTTAGATTTGAAAATTCTATTCTATTGCGAAATTGACTATCCTTAATGGTCATCAGAAAATTCTTGGTGCTTCAAGGCATAGCATTGCTTTCTAAGGTTATTTCCTTTCCTTACATTTTCGTTCCTTGCAATTTTCTTTCCCTGTTTTCTGAGAAGCAAATACAAGGAAATCCGGATGAACTAGTGGTAAATCCCATAATATTTTAGGCACTTCATGCAAGAAAATGATATTTCGGGTCCTTCACCTAGTCTGTTTATTAGTAAATAAACAAAACTCAAAAGTTAGTTTCTAATATTGATTTTTTTTTTTTTTATTTGGACCCTTCAAAAGCACAATGCTGGGTTTCAAGTTATTTGCTTCTCTAAAATGTGTATTCAAGAGGCAAATATAAGGTATATTCACTTTCTAGTGATGTATTTAATAATTAATCACGCTTCGCGACAGAAACTATTCTTTTCTAACAATTTTTTCTCCGAAAAAAATAAACCTCCATTATTTCAGACGGTTTTTTCATTATACAGTAGGCATAGTTGTGATTTTAAAAGTATGCATTCGTCAAACTCCATAGAAAAAGTAGTAACGACGCCAATACGCCAATTTGAATGCCTGGTTTGTCAGTTGAAAAAGATTGGCTTATTAATCATGAACCAGGTACCGTTTTAAGTTCGAATCATTCTAACGCTTATTTCTGCTTGTCCTAAGTCTGAATATGGCTATTTGAGTTTATTTGAAAATTCATTTTCGGTAAGTTTATTTTTGGTAAGTGTATTTGCACTATCCAAGGAGACGAAAATTCTTTTTTAACCAGTCAATTCGTCAATTGGTGCCTCTGAGCTATACAGAGGAAAACAAACTAACTTTACTACGACTCCGGTAAAAACAATAATATTATCTTTAGTTGAATATCTTGCTAAGATCACTTTTAAAGTTCAATTGACCTGTTCTCTCAATTTGCAAGGTTCATTTACCCTCCAAGGCAGCTAATGAATTAGAAAATGACAAAAAATCCATGCAAAATTAACTCGGATCGGAAACTTTAAGAATAGCAATGACGAGATTGATATTCACTCATCCTTCTTCGACTGTCAAGCTTTGTTCTGACATTTTTTCTGGATTTTAAGTCTTTAATTTCAGAAACAATATTGAAAAATAAATTACGGGTGCTGAGAGGGGGAAACTAATTTTCCCAAAGTTGCGACCTATCTAGATCACTAATTTACACTCAAAATGTTGTTACGAAAAAAATTTAAAAAATATCGGGCTGTCTTCGAAATTTATATATATTCTAAGTTACAATTTTTATGTTTCTATATTTCATTAAGACACACTTATCTGGGATAAAAGTTCTGACATTAAACATTAGTGAATCTCTGCCCCAGTTATCTTAGTTTGAAATTAATTTCTTTTCAAAGTACTGAAATAAATGTATTCATTCTTTTTAAGTGCCAATTTAAACGTTTTTGCTTTTTTTTTAATTTTGAAATAAAAAAGACTTTAAGGAACAAATATATGCATATGTATATTAAATTGATAATGCACATTCATTTGTTTATTTTTCAGCCAAGTACAAATTATGTTCTGGTCTTGAGAAGGCATGGGGGTTGTCAGTCCTACTAATGTTAATTTCTGCTTGTTTTGAGTTTGACTCGGTTATTTGTTGTAATTTCTATTAGTTTTGGAATTCTCGGAGTGCAACTAGCCCCCCTCTCTTTTACTAAAATGCATCCTATCGAAATTTTGAGATTGTTTTTTGTTCAAAATGATCCAAAGATTACGTAAGAATGCCTCCGGGGTTAACACAAAACCCCAGAGCCAAGGGGCAAGGGTTGTAAGTCATGTCCCGGGAGCATATAAGTTTTTTTACGGTCGTATGAACTTTGTAGGAAGGTTATTTGATTGTAAATTGAAAGTGTAATCCACTTTTTAAGAATTATAGTGACCGGAGGGCAGCTAGCCTCCCCACACTCTCTTTCTCCCTACTACATTCATTTAAAATTTTGAGACAGCCGTCTTGTTCAAAAGAATATAACACTGCCTCCAGGGCTGACACAACCTCCAAGCCTGTGGGTAAGGGTTGTTTGTCATGCCTCGAGGCATATATGATGTTTCTGTAATAGGTAGTGGTATAGACTTTTGTAGGAGGCTCATTTGATTGGAAATTGAAAGTTCTAGTTCTCTTTTAAGAGTCAAATATGACCAGAGACCAACAACCCCCCCTCTTGCACCTACCCCCCCCCTCCCCAAAATGCGTCCGATCAAAATTTTGGGATAGAGATTTTGTTCAAAATAGTCCAAAGTTAACATAAATAAGCCTTCGTAGTTGACATCAACCGAGGCCCCCAGAGCATGGGCTATAAGTTATGGTAGTTGCTCATTGTTAACATATAAGGTCTTTACGGAAGGGGTGGTTATAGATTTTCGAGGAGGCTCATTTGATTGGAAATTTAAAATTCTAGTTCCCTTTTTAGAGTCAAAACTGATTGGAGGGCAAGATGCCTCCCCCTTGCCCCCTTTTCCCCAAATGTTTCAGATCAAAATTTTTAGATATCCATTTTGTTCAAAATAGTCCAAGGCGAAACAACTATGACTTCAGGGTTGACACCCTCCCCAGTCCCTGGGGCAAAGGCTATAAGGAATCCTAGTTATCTATTGTTAACATATAAGATGTTTATGGAAGGGGTGGTTGTATAAGCTTTGGAAAAGGCTCATTTGATTGGAAACTGAACGTTCTAGTTCCCTTATTAAGAGTCAAAAGTGATCGGAGTGGAACCAGTGGATCGGATAGTAGGTTTTAATCCTTATTTAGATCATACTATATTTTGCTTTCTTCTAATATCCTTATCACTTCTTCTTTTTTGCATTATTTTGCATATGTTGAACAATTGAAGCTTTCTTGCTGTTTCTATTTTTTGTCGGAGTATTTTTTTGTGCAACTTGTTTTTTCTTGAATTACCAAGGACAGTAAAAATGAACCCTAATCTTTTTAATTTGTATTTGCGGAAATTTACACAGCTATATGTGTCTAATAAAATCAAGTAAGAGTCAGTAGTTGCAATTTTTAAAGAATTTTTAATGTTGTAACAACAAAAATAAATCTTAGAAAACCGTAATTCTCAATGATAAATAGACCCAATATATATATATATATATATATATATATATATATATATATATATATATATATATATATATATATATATATATATATATATATATATATATATATATATATATATATATATATATATATATATATATATATATATATATATATATATATATATATATATATATATATATATATATATACTATATACTATATATATATATATATATATATATATATATATATATATATATATATATATATATATATATATATATATATATATATATATATATATATATATATATATATATATATATATATATATATATATATATATATATATATATATATATATATATATATATATATATATATATATATATATATATATATATATATATATATATATATATATATATGTATATATATATATATATATATATATATATACCTATATATATATATATATATATATATATATATATATATATATATATGTGTGTGTGTGTGTGTGTGTGTGTGTGTGTGTGTGTATATATATATGGAGGGGTCGAAGATGTATTTATTTTGATTTCCTTGACATTTTAAGTTACGGGTTATTGAGCTCTTTGTGAGGAAAGTTAAAACAGTTCAGTTTTTTGATTATTTTTTGAAATAAACAGAATCGTTAAGATATTTAAAATGAGTGTATAAGGTTGTATTACCTGGAAATATTTATTTAGTTATAATCTCAACAATAATTTTCTTAATTATGATCCCTCAACTTCTTATTTTGTTATTTGTTTATTAGTAAACAGTTTTTATTGCTATTGCTATTGCTGATATTAACTTTGCATGATGTGTAAGGAGCAAAATAAAAACTAATATCCTACAGATTTTAGGGCTAATGAACCAAAATAATGCCACTTTAGCTTAGCTTAAATTGTCAATCTTACTTTTTTTTCATTGTTTCTTATTCCTCTTCAGCTGTATTTCTGAAATATTGTAGAAAAATATAAAAAAATAAAATCAACTAAAACTTTGCACGACCGACAACGATTGAAAACTTTGTACGTCAAATCATAGTGCTATTAAAATAATGTCAAGGAATAGATTTAAAAATATACAAAGAATATAGGACGTAGATAATTTTATGCTTTTTTTTAATGTGATCAAAAACGCTTCGAATGTTTAAGCTCAAAGCTGATATTAAGTTAGTGATATTAATTAGCAATTCTGATATTTAAAATAGTCGTGCAATTCTGCTAAAATACTATCAATTCTTATAAATTAAAATACTCAGACCCGTAGTTTTTCTTTTGGGGCGAGACAAGGGATTGGAGAAAGAAGCCGGGTGGCAAAGCAAAGCTTTTGACAAGCATCTTACCAATATTGAAAAACCAGTATCTTGAGTCTTCGCGTAGTCGGTGAGACTTCTGCGTAGGCCTTGTGTTCATGGAAATCATACGAAGACCTCATCGCAGCTGGTTCTGCACTCCTTTCGTCACTTCGCCAGTAAAGAGCTGCCAACTCTGCTAAGCACTTAATTTTAAGCCCTCCACGCTTGAAATGTTTTTGCCGAACTTTGAATTGAAGCCCCAAAGTTATGGACTGAAGTCCGGTCTCTTCAACTTCTTCTATGGGATACTGACGAAGGTAGCTCCGATCAACCTAAATTTATGTAATTATTTAATATTTACAATTAGTGAAATACTCCTTGAAAGCACTAGGAAAACAAAAGCAAAAACACAATTTGATTTAGTGACTGGTTTTAAGCAGTATAATGTAGCAGCAGAAGCCATGCTGAGAGGGAGCTATCTCTTCAGAGGGAGCCTGGGTTCGTTTCAACATTTGATATTTCTATTGAAGTAAATAAGGCTTGATACATCGATGTGAGGACTGGCAAAATGAATAATGGATTAATCCAAAATGATCTAATCAAAAGCTTACCCTAGTTTTATCTTGAAGAATATTCAAGAGGTTCTAGCTCTTTTTGGAGTCATTGCACGTTTCAAAACATGTACAATAGCGCATAAAACAATAGGCTGGTAAAATTGTTTTATAAAAAATCATTTTATTTTTATTGCAGAATAATAACAAAAATACTGCTAAAATCTAATAATAAAATCCATATAAAAATAAAAAGTAATAAAATAATTGTTAAAACCTAATTAGCAAATTTGCTACTTTGAATAATCTTTCCAGATCACCCTATTAGATGTAAAAACAAAAGTCTGATAAAAATCTGAAAGCATTAACAAGAGAAGAAAAAGTTTACGATAGCTCTTGGTTCCAAAGAGTGTGTAGAATTGCCTTCTCCGTACTGTTACCGTCAACAAACTCAACCATAAAGATTTGAGATAACATCTCTTGGCAGAAAATAAGAGAGGTAACATTTGGCAAACGGTAGAAGAAGGAAAAGGCAATTGCTGATGGCAAGCCACTGGGAGAACTTTCTTAAAAATATTTAGCTTTGTCTTATGTTCATTTTAGCTTATGGTTCACTATTCCTCCTAAAAATATTAGCATTTTCTTTAGCCTGGCAATCTTCCTCTTTTGTTTTCCTCTTTGTTTCTATGTGATTTAGAATACAAAGATTGATCTACTAAAATACAAAATGCTTAAAATCCAGCACCAAAATCCAGCAAAGAGTTTGATGGCAAATTAAGACTAAATGGTCTCGTTAGTCTTGAGGCTAAGATTAAATTAAGCTTTGGCTTCAAGAATTACAGTAAATATGCCGATTATATCCCATTCCTTCAAAATAATTTGGCTCTTTTAATGAAAAAAAAAATGTAAAACCAACTAATTAAATTTCACAATTCAAGCAATATTCAGTGGCATAATATATATATATATATATATATATATATATATATATATATATATATATATATATATATATATATATATATATATATATATATATATATATATATATATATATATATATATATATATATATATATATATATATATATATATATATATATATATATATATATATATATATATATATATATATATATATATATATATATATTGTGTGTGTGTGTGTGTGTGTGTATATATATATATATATATATATATATATATATATATATATATATATATTATGTATATATATATATATATATATATTTTTATATATATATATATATATATATATATATATATATATTATATATATATATATATATATATATATATATATATATATATATATATTGTCATTTCTATGGTTTTATATAATAAGGGCTATGTTAAATATGATTATTTTAAATGCATATTAGGAAAATAGTACTTGTCGGTAATATAATAAATACTCGAAAAGTGAAGTTTGGTTAATGCTAATGAAATAAAACAAAATATGAAAAAATATAATAGGTTAGAAACAAATTTGGGATATTTATTTGCAAATTTGGGGGGGGGGGGGTAAAGTATAGCATATATTTATTAAATACGTACTCTAAAATAACCTAACCAAAATAACAACTAACTCAAAACGAGCAGAAATTAACATGGGTAGGGCTCAAAACCCCTATGGCTTCCCAAGGCCAAAACATAATTTGCACTTTACTGGCCTTGGAAAGGCATAGGGGTTTTGAGCCCTACTCATGTTAATTTCTGTTCGTTTTGAGTTTGACCCGGTTATTTATTGTAATTTATGCTGGTTTTGGGTTTCATTTATTTATCGATGCTGATTTGTGGTAGTTTCACGCTTGGTAGATTATTTGATTTTATGTTTGCTCATTTTTGGTTTAATGGAGTTCTTTAATTTTCTTTGAAAAACTTATTTTGTGGAAAAAGTTTTTTTTTTAATTAATTTCTGTTCGTTTTTTAGTCTTTTCAGGGAAAAAGAAATTAATTCTTTAAATCTTTTGATTTTTTTAAGACTTTATAGTTTGGCCTGCTATTTGTATGCTGGAGAAAAATTTTCAGTAAGTTTTAACAGAATACACACTTTTAAAAATCTGGACACAAATAATAGTGTTTAATTTAGTTTTATACCTGCTCTAGTTGACCTGAAATAGAAAACTTGATACCTTTCGCAAAAAAAGTCTGTTTACTTTCTTTGATAGCTTGGATACACTTACTCTATTTTGATTTGGTTAAATTTTAAGTGCGGAAGTAGCCCCGACAGTTTGAGCATAATACCCCCAGTCGTTCATGGGATATTGCTGAGATGCCATATTTGGAATTAGCATTAACACAGTGCATTATGATATAATTTTAAGACAACATTTAGTTTTTAAACATAATGGAAAATTGGAAGGTGGGCGTGGGAGGTGGACTAGTTGCCCTCCAATTACTTTCGACTATTAAAAAGGACATTGGCCCTTTCCATTTTCAATTGAATGAGGCCTTTTCAAATGAGCCCTGAAGTTCCTAAGACAACTTCCTCGATACGAAGTGCCCTGGTCTAAACAAAAAAAAAAAAAAAAGAAAAAAAAAAAAAAAAAAAAAAATTGTACCCACATCAATCTTTACTATAAAAATGCCAAGCCTTCCAATCACTTTCGACTATTAAAAAGGGCACTAGCCCTTTCAATTTCCAATCGAATGAACCCTTTTTGAGTTTCTACGACAATACTTTCTATAAACACCTCATATGTCCCCAGGGCATAAATTACAACCCTTTTCCTGAGGGCTGTGGGGGGGGGGGTTGTCAACCTAAAAGACCTAATTTCCAGAACTTTCAACTACATTAAACAAAATGGCTATCTCAAAATTTTGATTGGATGTGTTTGGGAAAATGGTGGGCGTGAGAGGTTGGGCGTTAGCTGCTCTCCAATCACTTTCAACTATTAAAAAAGCACTAGCCCTTTCAATTTTCAATTAAATGAGCCCTTTTGAAGTTTCTACGACAACACTTTCAATAAAACCTTATATGCCCCGAGGGAATAACTTTCAACCCTTACCCTGAGGACTGGGGGGGGGGGGCTGTCATCCTCAAAGACCTAATTTCCAGAACTTTCAACTACGTTAAAGAAAATCGCTATCTAAAAATTTTGATTGGATGTGTTTGGGGAAATGGTGGGCATGAGAGGGGAGTTAGTTGCCATCCAATCACTTCCAACTATTAAAAAGAGCACTAGCCCTTTCAATTTCCAATCGAATGAGGCCTTTTTGAAGTTTCTACGACAACACTTTCAATTAAAACCTTATATAGCCCAGGGCATAGCTTAAAACCCTTGACCTGAGGGCTGTAAGGGGGCTGTCATCCTAAAAGACATAATTCTCGGACCTTTAAACTTCGTTGAACGTAATGGCTATCTCAAAATTCTGGTTGGATGTGTTTGGGGAAATGTTGGGCGTAAGAGGGGGGTTACTTGCCATCCAATAACTTTCGACTATTGAAAAGGGCACTAGCCGTTTCAATTTCCAATCAAATGAATCCTTTTGAAGTTTTTACGACAACGCTTTCTATAAAAAAAACCTTATATGCCCCCAGGACATAACTTATAACCCTTGCCCTGAGGGCTGTTGGGGGTTTGTCATCCTCAAAGACCTAGTTTCCAAAACTTTGAACTACGTTGAACAAAATGGCTATCTCAAAATTTTGATTGGATATGTTTGGGAAAAAGGTGGGCGTGAGAGGGGGGTTATTTGCCCTCCAATCACTTTCGACTATTGAAAAGGGCACTAGCCCTTTCAATTTCCAAGCGAATGAGCCTTTTTTGAAGCTTCTACGACAACACTTTCTATTAAAACCTTATATAGCCCAGGGCATAACTTACAACCCTTGACCTGAGGACTGTAAGGGGGTTGTCATCCTCAAAGACATAATTTGCGGACTTTTAAACTTCGTTGAACATAATGGCTATCTCAAAATTTTGGTTGGATGTGTTTGGGGAAATGTTGGGCGTAAGAGGGGGGTTACTTGCCATCCAATAACTTTCGACTATTGAAAAGGGCACTAGCCGTTTCAATTTCCAATCAAATGAATCCTTTTGAAGTTTTTACGACAACGCTTTCTATAAAAAAAGCTTATATGCCCCCAGGACATAACTTATAACCCTTGTCCCGAGGGCTGTTGGGGGTTTTTCATCCTTAAAGACCTATTTACTCAAACTTTGAAATACGTTTAACAAAATGGCTATCTCAAAATTTTGATTGGATGTGTCTGGGAAAATGATGGGCGTGAGAGGGGGGTTATTTACCCTCAAATCACTTTTGACTATTAAAAAGGTCACTAGCCATTTTAATTTCCAATTGAATGAGCCTTTTTTGAAGTTTTTGCGACAAATCTTTCTATAAAAACCTTATATGCCCCCAGGGCATAACTTACAACCCTTGCCCTGGGGGCTGTTGGGGAGTGTCATCCTCAAAAACTTAATTTCATTCTGAAAATCAACTACGCTGAACAAAATGGCTATCTCAAAAAATTGATCGGATGTGTCTGGGGAAATGGAGGGTGTGGAAGGGGTGTTAGCTGCCTTCCAATAACTTTAGACTATTAAAAATGTCACTGGTCATTCCAATATCCAATCGAATGAGCCCTTTTTGAAGTTTCTTCGACAATTCCTTCGATACGAAGTGCCCTGGTATGGAAAAAAAATAATACATTGAGCCAACATCGTTCTTTACTTAGGCAGCGCTATTGCGCTGCCTATGATAATATGGAGGGTGGGCCAATCCTATCCTTTGAATCCTATTTTTTTAACTCTTTAACTTATTTTTCAGCTCATCTTGGATTGAATATCAAAGAATATCATTGAAAAGGTTGAAAAGGGTTGTCCGTTTTCTAAAGGATTATTCAATTATGCTATCTCCTGTAAAGAAAAATTGTACAAAAAAGTATTTGATACTCCAATTTTGAACAGGTTTTTGTTTTCCTTGTTTCTCACGCTATTCCTTTTAGCTATATATTATTTTTTTATTTTATGACGTTCGTTCCCTATCCGTTTTAGTTTTATCTTATTATTTTTTATTTTGTGATCGTCGTTGAGTTTATCTTTCAAGTGAAAACACAGTAGTGCCAATTCACTTTTTAGAAGGGTTAATACCCATTGTTATATTTACTTGATGCAACTATTAACATGCCTTTGCTTGGCAATACTAATATGTCATTCCGTTAACACTGGTTCCAAGAATCTCCCCTTTTCCTTCTTCCCTAAAAGAACTGAAAATAGTTACCTTTTGAAAAAGTCCACCCTCTTCCAGCCTTAAACCCATCCCGTCAATAATAAAAAGATATTTTTATTTTTTATCTTTTTCAACCTAATTTTTCTTTGCTAGTTTTGACCATTTTATTTTAATTAATAATGATTTAGTGAACCATGTCTAGCAGTTAATTTGTTATAAAAAGCTATAGGGTGCATGTCATGAAAAAGAGATTTGTCAGAGATAGCACAGCTTTTGATATTTTGTGTTTGATCGTAGTTTTACTACCTTCAATTTTGCATTATATAATGTGGCTTTGGTTTTTAGTACGGTTAGTTTGCCAAAGTGTTTTTAGTTTCTTTAGTTTTTTTTTTTTTTTTTTTTTTTTTTTTTTTTTTTTTTTACTCTGCAAAAATAACAGTCTATGTTCTAAACAAGCAGAATTTGAAGAAAATTTTGCTATTCATCTTTATTGGAAAAAAAAAGTGAGGCTGTAGTAGTCGTTGCCGCGAATTTATGGTGAACAGAGTACATTGATTAAAATATAATGAGGTTTGGTTTTGATGCTTGAAAAGCGGTGATTTTGAGACGACAGACAAACAACAACCTTGACAAGTGAAAAACTTTGAAGATAAACAATTGGAAGCTAAAGAATTGAAGGGACAGAAAAACAACGCCCTAGACGATTGAGAAGTTTTGATGATAAAAAATGGGAGACTATATTCACTGAAGACTGACATAAAAGTTAAGCAGAGCTTGAAAGCCTTTGTTTTTGATACAACCAATGATTTTTAAGTCTCTGTATCCATTTGGACTTCCGAAAGCCTTGAAATTGAGTGCCGTATGAGTAACTGCTGAGAAATGTTTAACGACGATTTTTCGGTTCCAAAATATTGCTTCAGAGCTAAACAAAAAAAAGTTTTGGGCTTCACATCGCTATTGTTGACTGGAACTGGCTTCAATCCAACAACCTTTGATGAAAATTCCGACCGCCAAATCCTCTTCGCTGCTAGGTCAACAAGATGCATTTTTGAGCTGTTCGACGAAACATAGTCAGAATATACGGCCGGTATAAATATATGGTTTTTCTGCATGACAACATCTTACCTCATGTTGCTAGACTAATTATTAAATGTGTATTTAAAAAAATCCTTATGATTTTTCCTCTTCTGTCGTATTCGTTTGTCAGTTTTATGTTTCTGATTGTTTTAAACCTTTTTTTATGTTATTCTATTTTTTTTGTTTTGTTTTTTACTCTGAAATGCGAATTCGGTCCAGCCGGGCTATTGATAGCCATTTTTTAGATAAATCCTATCTTACCTTGTTCATCTACAAAGAAATACCCAATTGAAATTATTATGTATTTCTGTGTAAGAACCAAGAAATAATAGAACGCAACAATAACTTCCGACCGACGTGTTATTTATAGGCAAATCCCTAGGGGCGTTTTTTAACTCATCAATGTGCTAAGATCTTACATCTTTCGTCAGAAAACGCTTAAAGGTGAAATCTTTTAACAAAGATCTTACATCTTTGGTCGTTTTTTGTGCAAACGTCTTTCATCATTCTGCTCTGATCAGCGGTCTGAGAACAATGATGGGTGAATCATCATTGTTCTATGTGGGAGAACAGTGGCGGTCTTCGCACTTTTTGCTGACACCAGTGAGCTGTAAGATCTTAGAACAAAGATGATTTAAAAAACGATAATCTTTGCAGAAAGATGTAAGGTCTTAGATATAAGATCTTAGTGCTAAAAAACGGGCCTCCTATTGGACGAGTTGACTATACTGACCAAATTCTTTCAGGATTTCCAGGCAACCTGACTGCTTTAATTCAAATGGATGATAGCCAAAGAGTAATCGCCTAATAGTTAAAGAATTATACGCTTTAAAGAGAAATTGACCATGTTCACGTTCAGCATAAAAAAAATCCAGCTACTATTTTGCTGACCCGAATATTCTTGTAATCCTTGTCTAAAACTTACAAGCTTATGTGTCTGAGTCCAGTATACCTAAATGTACAAAAATAGCTTTGGGGCAGCTGACCTCTCTTTTTATTACAAATAGATGACGTTGAGCCCATTGGTTCATTAACTCAATGTGTTTCATTTGGTTGACAATATTGGACTGCTTGGAACAGAATTATGATTTTCATATTCAATAAACCGGATCATTTGTACCCAATGTATCTCTTTCCTAAGGATTTACAGACAAGGGATTAAAACCTACAATGGCCTGATGAAAAAAAAGTTTAGCCTTACCGATATGCTGTAAAATTGAGGCTGCAAAAAAAGGTTCGGTGGCTCCCACGTATCTTGATTTTTAAATTCATTTCAGGTGTCTTCATGTTTTCAACTTCATTTAAGTTCGAAACTGTAATTGGTTTGACGCTAATTAGACTCATTTATTTTTGTTAGTTAAAGTTCACAGTGTTAATATATCTCAAATCTTTCGCCAGATTCGCCACTCTCCTTCAGTAAGAAAAATCATCCTATACTTGGGCGTGCACCTGTCTGAAGTTTCGGTATTTTTGCTTACGATTTGACTCTAATATTTTTAAAGAACATTAAAAATTTTAGAATAATAAAAATAATAAACCAAGAAAGTAATATTAAAAATGTGTATTTTCCAGGTTAAAATGTTTTCTTTACCATTGAAAGAACTGCATTATGAAGCAGAAGATTATTCAGAAAGGTTTCGTTAATTGTTTTTCTTATTTTATTGTTTTTCAGCAACAGAAAAAAATTTAGTAGTGAAAATATGCAACATCTTAAAAGTGCATATTTTCCAGCATAAATCGTTTTCTTAGAGTTTAGAATTTGGTAATGTACGGCATGGGTGAAATATTCTTAGAACACGAGTATGTAAAATAGCGGAAGATAACAAAATAGTAGCTAGGAATAAGATGGGATTTATTCCAACCCTAAAGCCGTTTGGCCTATTGATTACAAAAAAGAAAGAAAACCAAGCGAAAAAAACGAAAGAAGCAACTCATAAAAAGGTATAATCCCTCACCTTCTCCTCCAATATATACCTATGACATCGTTGTTGCCACACGTCGAAAAAAATGTCCCATATTGCTTCTTTAATTCCATAAGTAGCACATAACCGTTCTTCGTTGCATTAGCTGACGTTATATCTTCCCTCTTAGGCCACAAGTTGGGATGTCCCCCTCCCCTTCATGTCTGTTGACCTCGACGTAAATATCTAAACACACCGTTGCCCAACCCCTTTGCCATAATTTTATCTTTTGCTTTTCAGTGCCTTCTTTTCTTCCTTGATGACAGTGTCGACATCTTTCCTGATTTGAAACTCCTGGTATGCCACAACTATTCAGTTAGTTTTTTTTTTGTATACCAAGAATCATTCCTATTGTCATGTATCGTTTTTCTAAATGCCACCTCGGCCACCGATGTTATCATATTCTTAAACTTTGCTTCCACGACAACAAACGGCCATTGCAAAATTTCTATCAGATGCCTTTCAGTAAAATATGAGGTGTAGTGGAAGGGGGGTCATCTGCTCTCCGATAACTTTGAATCTAAAAAAGCGTAGTAGAACTTTTGATTACCAATCCAGTGACCCTCCTCAGAAGTTCATACAACCAATCTTTCTTTAAGAACCTTATATGCCCTTAGGTCATAACTTACAACTCTTGCCTTGAGGGCTGGGGGGGGGGTTGCCATCCCCAAGAACATAATTTCCGGACCTTTCAACTACGCTGAACAAAATGGCTATCTCAAAATTTTGATTGGATGTGTTTGGAGAAACGATGGATGTGGGAGAGGTGTTGGCTGCCCGCCAATCACTTTCAACTATTAAGAAGGGAACTAGTCTTTTCAATTTTCAATCTAATGAGCCCTTTTGAATTTTCTACGACAATTCCTTCGATACGAAGTGCACTGGTCTAAGAAAAAAAAATACATTGTACCAACTTCGCTCTTTACTTGGGCAGTGTTATTGCGCTGCCTATGGAAAAGGAACTACAACTTTAAATTTCCAATCTTATGAGCCTCCTCCTACACAAACACTCCTTCTATAAAAACCTTACATGCCAGTGGGCTATAAATTACAACCCTTGCTCCAGGCTCTGGAGGTTGTACCAACCCCGTAGACATTGCTATATGATCTTTAGACTATTTTGAACAAAATGGTTATCTCAAAATTTTGATAGGATACATTTGTGAATTTGAGGTCGTGAGGGAGGGGGGCTAGTTGCCCTCCAATAACCTCTGACCTTTAAAAAGGGAACTAGAATTTTCGATTTCAAATCAAATAAGCCTCCTCCAATGCTTATGCAACAACCTCTTCCATGAAAACCTTATATGACCACGGGGCATAACTTAAAACCTTTGCCTTCGGCCTCTGGGGGGTTGTGTCAATCCCTGAGGCAGTGTTATATAATCTATGGACTATTTTGAAGAAAATTGTATCTCAAAATTTTGATCGGATGCATTTGGCGAAAAGAGGGCATGGATGGGTACAAGTGGCCCTTTGGTCACTTTTGACTCTTAAAAAGGGAACTAGCAACTTCAACTTCCAATCAAATGAGCGTCCTCAAAAGTTTATGCGACCACTCTCTCAATAAAAACCATTTATGCCCCCTTAGTATAACTTAAAACCCTTGCATCCGGGCTCGGAGGGGTTGTGTCAATCACGGCAGCATTGTTATGTGACCTTTAAAGAATTTTGAGCAAAATCGCAGACTGAAAATTTTGATTGGCTGTATTTGGGGAAAAGAGGATGTGTGGGGGGGGCTACTAGCCCATTGACACATTTGATACTTAAAAAGGGAGCTAGGACTTTCAATTTCCAATCAAATGAGCCTCCTCCAAAGTTTATACCAATACTTTTTCCATAATAACCTTATATACCCCCAGGACATAACTTACAACCCTTGCCCCGGGCTGTGGGGGGTTTTGTCACTCCCGTGAGCATTGTTATATGATCTTTGGACCATTTTGAAAAAAATGGCAATCTCAAAACTTTAATCGGATGCATTGGGTAAAAGAGGGTATGGGGGGAGGGTCTAGTTGCCTTCAATCACTTTTGACTCTTAAAGAGGACACTAGAACCTGACTTCAATTCGAATGAGCACCCTCCGAAGTTTATACGACCACCTCTTCCATATGAAGTGCCTATGGGGAGGGGGAATAGTAATAAAACTTTCAATCCTTATGACCTTTACTATAGTCAACGCTATATCGTCGTCTCTGATTCCTGTTCGTTTTGGGTTTCATTCATTCGTTGATAATAGTTTCTAGTCGTTTTGTCTTAGAACTATTATAGGACTTATTTCTGATGGTCTTCAGTTTATATAGCTCTTTACTTTTTCTTGAAAATCCTCATTTCAGAAAACTCTGTTTTCAAAATTAGTTTCTCTAAAAGTTACTTTTTGCATCCAAGGTTTTCAAAAGGGTACACCTCCGATATTCCAAGAACGACTATGGGAATCATGGTTGTAGCGGTAGCTGCATCTTAGCAAAGAGTGACCAATAGCTCATAGTACCCGAAAGTTAAAAAACACCTTTAAAAAAAAATACCTATTAAAAAGAATTGCTATGTAACAGTGATTCAGGAATGGTAACTATTATTTAGGTTTGTCTTAAAAGTAAAAGTTTATTGCGAAAAGAAATTTATGGTGATTTCACATAATAGCCTGAAACCCCTCGAAAATGGGGTCAGATCAAAATGAAAATTGTACGATTGGAATCAGCATGGTTAAAAACCTTGAAAAAGGAAATTACAATCCCCCTCAATGAACAACAAGGAAAATCCTTTTTTTGCATTGGTAGCACTGATTTGTCTCCCTTTTTTTTCTAGCAGGGCTAGGGTGTGACCAGAACATCATAAAGAGGTGTGTAATAGCTCATTCGAAAGGAAATTAAATTTGTTAGTGCCCTTTTTAAGTGACCAAAAAGATTGAAGGGCAACTAGGAAAAGGAACTAGAACTTTAAATTTCCAATCAAATGAGCCTCCTCCATAGTTTACACAAACGCTCCTTTTATAAAAACCTTACATGCCCGTGGGGTATAAATTACAACCATTGCTCCAGGCTCTGGGGGGTTGTACCGGCCCCGTAGGCATTGCTATATGATCTTTAGACTATTTTAAACAAAATGGTTATCTCAAAATTTTGATAGGACACATTTGTGACAGTGAGGCCGTGACGGGGGGGGGCTAGTTGCCCTCCAATAACCTCTGACTCTTAAAAAGGGAACTAGAATTTTCAATTTCAAATCAAATAAGCCTCCTCCAATGCATATACAACAACCTCTTCCATGAAAACCTTATATGACCCCGGGGCATAACTAAGAACCTTTGCCTTCGGCCTCTGGGGGGTTGTGTCAATCCCAGAGGCAGTGTTATATAATCTATGGACTATTTTGAAGAAAATTGTATCTCAAAATTTTGATCGGATGCATTTGGCGAAAAGAGGGCATGGATGGGTACAAGTTGCCCTTTGGTCACTTTTGACTCTTAAAAAGGGAACTAGAAACTTCAACTTCCAATTAAATGAGCGTCCTCAAAAGTTTATGCGACCACTCACTCAATAAAAACCATTCATGCCCCCTCGGTTTAACTTAAACCCTTGCATCCGGGCTCGGAGGGGTTGTGTCAATCACGGCAGCATTGTTATGTGACCTTCAAAGAATTTTGAGAAAAATTGCAGTCTCATAATTTTGATTGGCTGTATTTTGGGAAAAGAGGGTGTGTGGGGGGGAAGCTACTAGCCCATTGACACATTTGATACTTGAAAAGGGAGCTAGGACTTTCAATTTCCAATCAAATGAGCCTCCTCCAAAGTTTATGCCACTATTCTTTCCAAAAAAACCTTATATACCCCCAGGTCATAACTAACAACCCTTGCCCCCGAATTCTATAACTTCTAGGGGAACTTTCCTCTTTTTTCGAAATTAAGACAAATTTTTTCAGGGTCGTAGCTTTTGATAGGTAAAAGTAAACTTAATGAAACTTACATCTTTGTAATCAGCATAATAAACTAATTCTTTCAATATATCTATTATTATCAAAATTCCATTTTTTAGAGTTTCGGTTACTATTCAGCCGGGTTGCTCCTTACTTACAGCTCGTTACCACAAACTGTTTCATAAAAAAAGGCACGGAACAAAAAACAGCAATAAATCATTTGGAATTGCAACTGAAAATGTCACCTATAACTAAGGAATAACACGATAATTATGCTATTACGGAGATTAAATATTTCAGAAAATTAAATTAAGTAAGGGATGTGTTATTTTAGTGAGTGTAAAGGATAAGCAGGAACGAGGAATTGAATTCATGGCAGAATGTCTTAATTCAACTCAAATAACCCATCTTCCACCCAATTGCTTGAAACTAAAGAATAAAACGAGGATTATTCCAGTGTTTATTTTAGATATTTCAGAGGCCATTGGTATTGGAACCCATGATTTTTAATTAGTTCGAACAGCTAAAGTCAAAGGCATGAACACAAGTCGGAGATAACGATGCAGAAAATAAAGCAGAAGCATGATCTGCAAGTAGAAGCCATTTTGCAACCAGGATAACAGCGAATACATGGAATCGCAAGTGAAGTATGTGGTTTGGAGAGAAGCCAGAGTGAGAAACACAGTGAGTTCCAGAAGAAAACAATTCCTATAAAATGGATGACTGTTTGATGCTTTAACATTAATCAAGAATTAAATTTGCGCCAGAAATTTTTAACCCAATTATTGTTACTTATTTTATACCTCGTGATTAAAAACAGAATAATGACAAATATACATACATTCTTTAAGCGAGCAACTTGGTGTTTATTTCAAAAATCTTTTTCTTTGAATTATACACCTTTTAGTATTTTTCTTTAACTGGTTGTATCGAACCAAACCTGTCACCATGACATCAAGATTAAGTTCATTTTATTTCCAATTCGGAGACAAGTAGCAACGAAAATCAATATATTCAAGTTTTCTACGGGCTGAGCGCAAGGCCCCAGCCTCGAGATCGGCTACATATTTTTATTAACTGGCATATTGACTTTTCTGGCCACAAAAATGATCTAAGTAGGTCATAACTTAAATGAATAATATGTATTTTTCTCAGGGGGGCTATACCGAACCGATGGTGACGCCATAACATTATGAAGAAGCATACATTGTCTGCGGTTAGAAGACAAGCGACAATGGGAAACAATATATACAAGCCTGCCATGCAGTCGAACCGAGGAATGTCAGCAAAGCCACCAGGCTGCCGGAGCTATATCCTACTGAACGAGCAGCTACGTTTGTTTCCACGTGTGAATTTTTTCTTCAAGACGGTTCTATATTTTTTTTTTCAAATCGGTGTGCTGTGATTTTTCACCCTAATAAAAGATCTAGATAGGCTAGGTCATGAGTTTGAGATAATTTGCTTACAGGCTTATTTTGTGGGGGAAAATCCGTTGTTTGATGTCACATTTATGCACATAAAAAGAGCACAAATTATGTCACCCCCCCCTCCTTTCAGCAGTTTTGTATAAGACATACAACAACAAGCATCACAAATGAATCTCAAAATGAAAATAATTGATAATGAAATCTGTGGTTAGAAGAAAAGCAACAATTAAAATCACATTGATTCCCGAAAAGAAATCCTATATAATGGTTGATTCATTGGTGTATTAAGAAGAAGGAAGAATTAGAATTAGCGGCAGAAATTCTTAATTCAATCGGAATTCTTGATTTTACACCCGGTGACTTAAACTAAAAACTAACGCGATTTTTATGCTAGTACATAATTAAAGAATCGAATATATTTAAACCAGCCACGTGCGAAATGCTGGGTTACTTGTACTATTTATTATTTTTGTTGTTGTGAATTTGTTGTAGTCATTTGATGGAGGCATTTCTTTTGGCAGATCATGGAATTTTCGGTGCATTTTTCCATAATTCATAAATTTTCGGCGTGTTAAAAGTAAATTAGCAAAAAAGGGGTTTTTGTGCATTTTGATACAACTAATCGAAACTATTAAATAAACGAATTAAAAAAGTAATTGTAATTCTAATTTTCAGGCTATGAACGTTCAGATGTTTTGAGAATGAATAGAAATCAATCTCACCGCTAAAAAAACATAAATTATAATACAACTAGCACATAAAACTAGAAACACACACTGGGCATATAGGAAAAAGGAGTACATTCATTAGACCCATCCTAGGTCTATTAACTCCTGAAAACTGTGACCTTCTTACGCGCTCGAGGAATATGTAAATCTTCCCTGGCGATCTTATCCAAGTCAAGAGTAAAATAGTAAGAAACATGGATTTGGCCTTGCTGTTTGTTCTATCATTTTCAGTTGATGCAAGCTTCGCGACAGTCCCTGTGACTAAGTCAAAATAGAATTAAACAGTTTTTTGCTGCAGGCTACGACGTTTTAGCAGTCAGTGCCAAATATTTTCTCCGAAGATTTTGAAAAGAGGGTTAATAGTTGACAGGAAGACTTATCAACTTAAGTTTGATGATATAGGTCTCAGAAATACCCATATGAGATTGCCACGAAATGAATATCCTTTCCCGCCCAAGTATCCCTTCTGAGATTTTTTTCGAAGGCTGATCAGGTAATCACCGAAAAATGCAACCGATCTTAAGGGAAAGGGCATTGTGGCTTTTTTTAAAAGCCAAAAATGCGCCGTAGTTTATTTTCCTTTGTCCTGAGCAATTTAAAATCTGTGTGTTCATGAAATCAAAGTTTGAAAAAAAAAACGCAGAATACTCATTAATTAGAATTCATGTTGTTGAACCCTTGTGTGAAAGAAGAATTAATCATAAGAAACCGCGGAGCAGGTCGTCCGCGGTTGGGGGTGGTAGGATGTCGTAAAGAAAGATTTAAAGGAAAGCCATCAGAGTTAAACTTGAAGATTCTACTCTGTTGCACAGATAAAACGTACGTAATATAACGTATCATATACAAAACATATCGTTTACTTTTTGTCTGTGCTTTGTATCAACTCTACGAATTGGAGTACTAACTCTGGCTCGATTCAACTATATTTGATTGATTTCTAATATTCTGTCTTTGTCACTACAAGCTTTGGTTTTAGCAAAGCTTGTAGTTTTCACTGAGATGGAAAAAAACTTGTCAACTAGAGGGGAATTTGACCATCTCTTGTAAAAATTTCGCTATGAGGTTTTCTCTTTTGAGAGTATTTTTTCTGGTAAGGGGATAAATTCTTTTCCGTAAGACTACCCCCTCCCCTCCTCTTCACCTGGTTTAATTAATATGTTCAAAAACATTATGTCTTTTCTGGTCAACAAAAAATTAAAACAATTAATTCAAATGTTTGTCTCCGTATCTCCTAAATGCTAGCCAAACTTTGCAAGCTTATCTCCTATCCTTGTCTTGTTTTTTTGCTAGATTAACATTAAAAACAGAGGACCAGTGCAAACAAGTACATCTCTAAAGAGGAGGAGCCGACCAGCCGTCTGCTTTCTCTCTTGGCAGTGCCAAATTTGCCATAAAGGTGGGGGGGGGGCTTGACAGGACCACCACCACAAAATGGCTAGGGTAAATAACCCCTCCCCTCACGGAAAAAGGTACCGCAGACACCCGGACACAGTTGCAACTGTTAAACAATCTGAATGTATAAATCCAAATGCATTTTGTATACACACACAGCGTCTAGTACTTACAATTCTGAACTTTTTGATTCCCCTCCTGCTTACAAGGAATAGTGAACAAGAGTAATTCAATTCGGTAAATTATGAACATTGTATTTTGCGTGAAGTTGTGGTAAGCATGATTTCATTTGATTTTCGTTTGTGGTTTCATTTATGAGCCTTGTTGTCACATATAAAGCCACGTTTCAAAGTTACAGTGTTACTCTTTGCTTTCACTTGGATATTTCTCTAAGTTTTAAAGGAAGTGTGGCTGTTGAATTTAATTTGAAATACATTTTGAGTTTCAAAGTCCAATTTAAACTTGACGTTTTGTCTTTTGAAGATTTTTTATAGTGATTAATATTTTCCACAATATATTCTAACCAATTATAAATCTCAAATTGAAAGTTTGTTCTAGCAATTTTGTTAATAAAATAATTTCAATTTGGCTACTTTGTTTCCTAAGAACTAAATAATAACAACTACGGGAATGTTTAACTTGAAGAAAGAAGATTAGAATCGCAGTGTACTAACATGATTACACAATTTTTGAAAGGTTATCCTAACTGGTTAACCATGACATTAACTCATATACTCAGTTTACTTCCCTAATTAAATATTTCGCTATAAGAATACATTGCTACCATTTGATGAGCGTTATTGGCATATTATAAACGTCAAAAATTGATTTATTAAAACAGTACTGGATCTGATGAATCCAATAAGTTACAAGAATAAAGAGACAGAAGCTGAGGTAAAAATGTAGTGCTCTATTAGGGCATTCTATTTCCCAGACCAGAAGTAATTAGTGCTGAGCGATTTGATTGCTCGATATTTTGGATCAGGTTTTTCCACTGATTACTACTACTACTACTACTAACAACTCACCGCAGCACCAAGCCACGTTGAGGCCAACACAGCTACGCATACTCATCCTCTATCCCAATCTATTCAAAGCCTCCCTTTTTACACGGTCCCAGGAAGTTCCCATTTCCTTTAAATCTTTCTTTACGACATCCTACCACCCCAACCGCGGACGACCTGCTCCGCGGTTTCCTATGATTAATTCTTCTTTCACACAAGGGTTCAACAACATGAATTCTAATTAATGAGTATTCTGCGTTTTTTTTCAAACTTTGATTTCACAAAAACACAGATTTTAAATTGCTCAGGACAAAGAAAAATAAACTACGGGGCATTTTTGGCTTTTAAAAAAAGCCACAATGCCCTTTCCCTTAAAATCGGTTGCATTTTTCGGTGATTACCTGATCAGCCTTCGAAAAAAATCTCAGAAGGGATACTTGGGCGGGAAAGGATATTCATTTCGTGGCAATCTCATATGGGTATTTCTGAGACCTATATCATCAAACTTGAGTTGATTAGTCTTCCTGTAAACTATTAACCCTCTTTTCAAAATCTTCGGAGAAAATCTTTGGCACTGACTGCTAAAACGTCGTAGCCTGCAGTGAACAAACTGTTTAATTCTATTTTGACTTAATCACAGGGACTGTCGCGAAGCTTGCATCAACTGAAAATGATAGAACAAACAGCAAGGCCAAATCCATATTTCTTGCTATTTTACTCTTGACTTGGATAAGATTGTCAGGGAATATTTACATATTCCTCGAACGCGTAACAAGGTCACAGTTTTCAGGAATTAATAGACCTAGGATGGGTCTAATGAATGTACTCCTTTTTCCTGTATGTCCAGTGTGTGTTTCTAGTTTTATGTCCTAGTTGTATTATAATTTATGTTTTTTTAGCGGTGAGATTGATTTCTATTCATTTTCAAAACATCTGAACGTTCATAGCCTGAAAATTAGAATTACAATTACTTTTTTAATTTGTTTATTTAATAGTTTCAATTAATTGTATTAAAATGCAAAAAAGCCCTTTTTTCGCTAATTTACTTTTAACACACCGAAAATTTATGAATTATTGAAAAATGCACCGAAAATTCTATGATCTGCCAAAAGAAATGCCTCCATCAAATGACTATAACAAATTCACAACAACAAAAATAATAAATAGTACAAGTAACCCAGCATTCGGCACGTGGCTGGTTTGTATATATTCGATTCTTTAATTATGTATTAGCATAAAAATCGCGTTAGTTTTTAGTTTAAGTCACCGGGTGTAAAATCAAGAATTCCGATTGAATTAAGAATTTCTGCCGCTAATTCTAATTCTTCCTTCTTGTTAATACACCAAAGAATCAACCATTATATAGGATTTCTTTTCGGGAATCAATGTGATTTTCATTGCTGCTTTTCTTCTAACCACAGATTTCATTATCAATTATGTTTCATTTTGAGATTCATTTGTGATGCTTGTTGTTGTATGTCTTATACAAAACTGCTGAAAGGAGGGGGGTGACAGAATTTATGCTCTTTTTATGTGCATAAATGTGACATCACTCAACTGATTTTCCCCAAAAAATAAGCCTGTAAGCAAATTATCTCAAACTCATGACCTAGCCTATCTAGATCTTTTATTAGTCTGAAAAATCACAGCGTACCG
Organism: Artemia sp. Qi Xiang Cuo; assembly: GCF_049724085.1. Classification (NCBI taxonomy): domain Eukaryota; kingdom Metazoa; phylum Arthropoda; class Branchiopoda; order Anostraca; family Artemiidae; genus Artemia; species Artemia sp. Qi Xiang Cuo. Next base: position 78,144,085 of record NC_142794.1, on the reverse strand, counting down.
ATTTGAAAAAAAAAAAAAAATATAGGGCCGTCTTGAAGAAAAAATTTACACATGAAAACATACGCAGTTGCTCGTTCAGTAGGATATAGCTCCGGCAGCCCAGTGGCTTTGCTGACATTCCTCGGTTCGGCTACATGGCAGGCTTGTATATATTGTTTCCCATTGTCGCTTGTCTTCTAACCGCAGACAATGTATACTTCTTCATAATGTTATGGCGTCACCATCGGTTCGGTATAGCCCCCCTGAGAAAAATACATATTAATCCTTTAAGTTGTGACCTATTTAGATCATTTTTGTGGCGAGAAAAGTCAATATGCCAGTTAAATAAAATATTTAGCTGATTTCGAGGCTGGGTCCTTGCGCTCAGCCCGTAGAAAGCTTGAATGTATTGATTTTCATTGCTACTTGTCTCCGAATTGGAAATAAAGTGAACTTAATCTTGATGTCATGGTGACAGGTTGGGTTCGATACAACCAGCTAAAGAAAAATACTAAAAGGTGTATAATTCAAAGAAAAAGATTTTTGAAATAAACACCAAGTTGCTCGCTTAAAGAATGTATGTATATTTGTCATTATTCTGTTTTCAATCACGAGTTATAAAATAAGTAACAATAATTGAGTTAAAAATTTCGGTCGCAAATTCAATTCTTGATTCCTGTTAAAGCATCAAACAGTCATCCATTTTATAGGAATTGTTTTCTTCTGGAACTCACTGTGTTTCTCACTCTGGCTTCTCTCCAAACCGCATTTTTCGCTTGCGATTCCATGTATTTGCTGTGACCCTGGTTGCAAAATGGCTTCTAGTTGCAGATCATGCTTCTGTTTTATTTTCTGAATCCTTACCTCGAACTTTTGTTCATGCCTTTGACTTTAGGTGTTCGAATTGATTAAAAATCAAGGTTCCATTACCAATGGTCTCCGAAATATCTAAAATACACATTGAAATAATCCTCGTTTTATTCTTTAGTTTCAAGCAATTTGGTGGAAGATGGGCTATTTGAGTTGAATTAAGACATTCCGCCATGAATTCAATTCCTTCTTCCTGCTTACCCTTTACACTCACTAAAATAACACAACCCTTACTTAATTTAATTTTCTGAAATATTTAATCTCCGTAATAGCATAATTATCGTGTTATTCCTTAATTATAGGTGACATTTTCAGTTGCAATTCCAAATGATTTATTGCTGTTTCTTGTTCCGTGCCTTTTTTTATGAAAAAGTTTGTGGTAACGAACTGTAAGTAAGGATCAACCCGGCTCAATAGTAACCGAAACTCTAAAAAACGGAATTTTGATACTAATAGATATATTGAAAGAATTAGTTTATTATGCTGATTACAAAGATGTAAGTTTCATTAAGTTTACTTTTACCCTTCAAAAGCTACGACCCTGAAAAAATTTGTCTTAATTTCGAAAAAAGAGGAAAGACCCCCTAGAAGTTATAGAATTTGAATGAAAATCACACCATCAGTTTCAGCGTATCAAAAAAAGCTACTGTAGAGGTTTCAAGCTCTTACCTGCAAAAAGGTGAATTTTGTAATTTTTGCCAGAAGAAAGATCCCAGAAGAAATTTTTGCCAGATGCGTGTTTATATGTTTTTTTTTTCCAGAGGTGATCGTATCAACCCAGTGGGCCTAGAACTTGGGAAGTAGGATCATTGTAATGGAAATACAAAATTCTAGTGCCCTTTTTAAGTGGCCAAAAAAAGCGGAGGGCAACTAGGCCCCCTCCCACGCAACTTCTTCCCAAAATCGTCCGATCAAAATTTTTAGATAATTATTCTGTTCACCATAGTTGAATTGCCCAATAGCTATGTCTTTGGAGATAACCTGACCCATCACAGCCCCTGGGGAGAGGTCTTTAGGTTATAAATACGTGTAGTATTTGTTAATGGGAAGTATGCATGCATTTTTCTGGTAGGGAGGGGAGGATGAATTTTCTGCTGTGTGGATTTTGCAAAGAGAGAATTTTCCATGGAGAGAGAAGTTTCCAGGGGGGTGAATTTTTCAGAGGAAATTTTACACTGGGGAAATTTGCCACAATTGTTATACGAAATTTCTTTTATGTTTTGTTTTGTCTTTACCGATTAAACTATACACGTGGAGATGTTAAGGGTAATTAACCGTAATTAAACCCCTCCTCAACACCTCACTCTTCGCGCTAAAGTTTTCCGGCACTTAAAAAAAATTTACTTATTATTCTAACTAAACGACCCTTGTGTTTCAGGAGTCGTTTTAAAAGAATTGGGACACAATTTATACTTTAGCGTAAAGAGCGAGGCGTTGAGGAGGGGGCAACTCCCGTCATATACATAATCATTTCTTTTTGTTTTAAGTTTTATTGTTGCTCCTAACTTTTAGTTGAAAAAACTGAAAGTTAACTGAAGGACTGAAAGTTGAAGACTGAAAGTTAACTAAGAGAACTGAAGGGACAATGACCCTTAACATCTCCACGCGTATAATTTAAGATAAAACAAGACATATAAGAAATTTCGTATAACACTTCTGGCAAATTCCCCGAGTGTAAAATTTCCCCTGAAAAATTCTATATGTATGATATGCTACTGATGCAAAAAAACGATTTTCTTTGTTGTTGAAGGAGAGGGACTGTAATTTCCCAGTAAAAGGTTTCCGACCATGCTGATTCCAATGGTACACTTTTCATTTTGATATGACGCCATTTTCGAGGGATTTTCAGGCTTTTTTTGAAACCACCATAAATTTCTATCCGCAATAAACTTTTAGTTTTAAAAGAAACCAAAATAATTCACCTTTCCTGAATCAGTGTCAGATGGCATTATTTTTCACTAGGTAGCATTTTTCTAAACGTGGTTTTTAGCTTTTGGTTACTATGGGCTGTGATTCGCTCTTTACTAGGTTTACTTTACTTTTTACTGCACTTTTTACTGCTCTTTACTTTTTACTGCAGCCATGATCTAAGACTTGTATCTCCCTGGTTAGCTCTATAATCTCCCAATGGGTTACATGCTAAATATTTCTGTGTACACCAAATGCAGACATGTGCACAGATATTTCTTTTTTTTTCGGGGGAGGGCAAATTCGGAAGAGCGGAAACAATAGTAGGATTAATAAATAAAAACCAAAGAAATTACAGAAGACACAAAACAGTATCAACATTTATCCACCATCCCACCCACCCACCAGTATGTACGTACCTGTTGTAAAGTGTTAAGCCCGAACGTAAAACAAATCGCTAGCTCTGAGACACAGGGGATTCGATCCGATGAATAAAAGGCAGTGCGAAAAGACACGATACAAAATCGCAAAGACGTGTGCAGTTTCGGTAGAGATGGTTCAACCCCTTGATTTTGTCACCTCCTGTATCTTTCGAATGTTTTAATCAAAGGATTTGAAATTCTTGACAGCTTTTTATTGCGTAGAAATTTTTCGTAATCCCTGTTAGACCACATTGTCTAGGTTTTATGGCTTTCAAATGCATTATTGGGGCACAAAGGGTAAGAGCAGCCAAAAACCGTGAAACAATTTTATTGATGAGGGTAGTTAGGTGGAAGAAATCAAACTAGCCAAAAACCGGGATACCCCGCCTAATATTTTTGCTTGGGTGGAGCAGTCAGTGAGGTTACGATAAAAAGGTTGGGACACGCTCTAATCTAGCATCTAGGCCTACATCATGGTTGCAGCGTCAGCTGCAACCTAGCAAAGAGCGAACCACTGCCCATAGCAACCAAAAGTTAAAAAACGCGTTTAGAAAAAAACTGCCTAGTGAAAAAATTGCCATTTGACACTGATTCATGAATGGTAACTATCATTTCGATTCGTATTAAAAATCAAAGTTTATTGGGAAAAGAAATTTATGGTCATTTCAAAAAACGCCTGAAATCCCTCGAAAATGGCGTCAGATCAAAATGAAAAGTGTACCATTAGAACCAAAATAGTCGAAAACCTTATTCAGGGAAATTACAGCCCCCAACCTTGAAAAACAAGAAAAATACCTTTTTTGTATGGGTAGCACTGATCTGTCTCCCTTTTTTTCTGTGTGTGTGTTTTTTTTTCCAGGGCTAGCATTTTACCAGAACATCATAGAGAGCTCATTCAAAAGCTGTTTCTCACATCTACGTGCTTTTTTTTTTAGAAATTCCACCATCTGCAAGTGCCATATAGCACAAAAATGGCACATGCTGTGCCATTTCTCAAGGAGTTGGGCTAGCGGGCTACAAAAACATCGTAGACAGATGTTTAATAGCTCACATTAAAGCTATTTCTCATACCTACGTTTTATATATAAATTCCACCACCTGCAACTACCAAATGGCACTATTGATGCCATGTCTCAAGTGGAAAAGCTAGGGGCTAGTTGACTGCCAGAACTTCTTAGAGAGATGGTTAATGGCTGATTTGAAAGCTATTGCTCATATTTACGTGATTTAAATCATTTTTGCCATTCGTATGTTTCACATAGCATAAAAACGGCACCTTTTGTGCCACATCTTAAAATTGCCATCTGACACTGACTCAGGAATAGGTGACTATTATTTCGGTTCGTCTTAAAAGTAAAAGTTTATTGCGAAAAGAAGTTTATGGTGATTTCGAAAAGAAAACCCTCGAAAATGGCGTCATATCCAAATGAAAAGTGCACCATTGAAATCATCAGGGTCGAAAACCTTGTACAGGGAAATTACAATTCCCTGCTTGAACAGCAAAGAAAATCGCTTTGTTGCATTGGTAGCACCGATCTGTCTCCCTTTCTTTCTTTCTTTTTTTTCTAGCAGAGCTAGGGGGTGGCCAAACCATCATAGAAAGATGTTTGATAGCTCATTCGAAAGGAAATCGAATTTGTAAGTGCCCTTTTTAAGTGACAAAAATATTGGAGGGCAACTAGCCTCCTCTCCTTACAGGCCCTCTCCCCCAAATTCATCAAATCAAAATTTCGGGATGGCCATTTTGTTCAGCATATTTCAAAGGTCCAATATACATGGTTTTAGTGGTGATATGACTCTCCATAGTCCTTGGGGAAAGGGTTGTATGCTGCATTGGTATCGGACGTATCGATATCACGCGTATCGGTATGGGCGTATTGTTATTGGGCGTTTTGGTATTGCCTGTATCCTTAGATACAGGCAGCTCATATAAAAGATATTGCTCATAAATACGTCCGTCCTTCCTGTAAATTCCACTATCGGCAAGTTCCAAATCATGGTTGCAGCGTTAGCTGCAACCCAGTAAAGACCGAACCACAGCCCATAGTAACCAGAAGTTAAAACATACGTTGAGAGAAAAACTGCCAAGTGAAAAAAATTGTCATCTGACAGTGAATCACTAATGGTAACTATTATTTCGGTTTGTCTTAAAAGTAAAAGTTTATTGCCAAAAGAAATTTATGGTGATTTCAAAAAAAGCCTAAAACCCCTCAAAAATGGCGTCAGATCAAAATTAAATTGTTTTTATCAATTATTTATTTTATTTAATAATAAATAAAATAAATAATTGCTTGTCATTAATAATAGTTACGTTCTGTCCCCATTGACTTCACTTGTGTGCTGATTTTCCTTTATTAACAAGGTCAAGCGTGGGCCCCAAGAAGGGAGGGGGCAGGGGGGGAATTTGGGACTATAAAATAATTATAAGGAAACCAAAGGAAAGAGAGCAGAATAGGGAAAAATCATGGAAAAATGTTTGTTGCTCCCTTGTTGGCTATCTGCGAGTAGATTTTGACCCATAATAAGGAAAATGTAAGTTCTAATTTGTGACTGAGTAACACTTAACCAATTTTTCACAAACATTTTTTCTTTATGATTTGGTTGGAGTAATAAACCAAAAAACAACAACAAATTCGTCATAGTAATGAATGGTAAGTAAATAACGATACTTGTCAATAACGAAAGCATAAGAGCCTAACTACTGAAAACATTCAGTGAAAGAATCAGCTTTTTATATTGATTAAAGAAAAAAAAACAAGTTTTTTCAACTTAAAGTAAGGAGCAACATTAAAACTTAAAACGAACAGAAATTATTACGAATATGAGGGGGTTCGTCCCTAGTCAATACCTTGTTCTTTACGTTAAAGTTGGAATTTTGTTTGAATCACAAATCCCTGAATCCCAAAGAACGTTTAATCAGACTAGATTGCTCTTTCGAAAGTACTAAAAAAACTTTAGCGTAAAGAGCGAGGTATTGACTAGGGGGCAAACCCCCTCATATTCGTAATAATTTCTGTTCGTTTTAAGTTTTAATGTTGCTCCTTAATTTCAGTTGAAAAAACTTGTTTTTTTATTTAATTTCTGATCTTTTTTTAATGCTGGGAAATCCGGCGCCCCCTTCATAGAAATGTCCCTTACCCCCTGAAAACATCTTCCATAGAAATATTCTCCCACGTAACCCCCTTCTCCGAACCCCCCTCCACCCAAAAAAATATCTCCAGAAATTTTCTGTATACTTCCCAATGACCAAAACTATATGTAAACAATGGGCAAAGTTCATAACTTGCAGCCCTTCCCCCGCAAACTTTGGGGGACTAAGTCATCCTCAAAGACATATTTATTAGATTTTCGACTATGCTGAACACAATAGCTATCTAAAATTTTGATTAGGTGACTTAGGAAAAAATGAGAGTGGGAGGGGGCCAAGTTGCCCTCCAATTTTTTAGTTACTTGAAAAGGGCACTATAACTTTTAATTTTCGTTTGAATGAGCCCTCTCACGATATTCTAGGACTACTTTATCAATACTATGACCCCTTAAAAAAAAAAAAAAAAAAAAAAAAAAAAAAAAAAAAAAAAAAAAAACTTATATATTTGAAATCAGCATAAAAATCTGATGCTTTTGAGGTATCTACTGTTATCAAAATTCCGTTTTTTTTTAGTTTTGGCTACTATTGAGCCGGGTCGCTCACTTACAGTTCGTTACCACAAACTATTTGATCCTAAATATGTATTTGTTTATTAGTAATTAGTGCAGTTATTAGAACACAAGAAAGTTCATATAATTATAGGAAACACAAGGAAAACAATTTAATAAGGAGCAATTTTGGTAAGAATATGCCCTCAACTTTTGCTTGCATTGCAAGAGTACCCATGAGCTGATATTTGAAGCCACCATAATCAGAAACGTTTCCCCTGGACGGAATGCTGGGAATTTATGTACTTTCCCCCTGAACGGATACGTTGTTTGTTTTTATTATCATTTTTTTTCCAGGAGTGATTGTATTCATCTAGTTGTCACTTTGAAAAAGATTTTTTTTTTTTTTGCAGTTTATATATTAGTTCTTGAAAGTAGGCTATTTTTTGTGTATTTTTTTTGTAATTACTTATTTTTTTCATTTTTATATACTGTAATTCAATTGACATAATTTTTCCATTGCCTTTAGAAAATGGTTTGTCTTTAATCTTCATTAAATAAAGAAAAAATCAAGTTTTTTCAACTGAAGGTAAAGAGTAGCATTAAAACTTAAAACGAAACGAAATTATTACGTATATGACGGAGGTTGCCCCCTCCTCAACACCTCACTCATTACGCTACAGTTTTTTGGCACTTTAAAAAAAAATTACTTATTTTTCCTATCAAACGACCCTTGTGTTTCAGGAGTCGTTTTTTAAAGAATTTGGAAAAAATTTAAACTTTAGCGTAAAGAAAGAGAGAGAGAGAGAGATGTTAAGGATGGGTCAACCCCATCATATACGTAATAATTTCAGTTCGTCTTAAATAATAATGTTGCTCCTTGCTTTCTGTTGAAAAAACTTTTTTTTTACGATCGTTTTTTAAATAATGCCAGGATACCTGGCTCAACCTCCATGGAAAAATCCTCCTCCCCGTAGAAATATCCTCTGGAGAGTTCAATCCTGGCGAAAATTTACCCCGGACAATTACCCTTAACATCTCCACGCATAGAATTGAATCGGTAAAGAGAAAGCAATTCTGGCAAGTTTACCCAGTGTAAAATTTCCTCTGAAAATTGAATCTCCGTTGAAAATTCTCCTTGAATAAGTTCTTCCTCCCTCCCCACCCAAAAAATGTATGCACATTTCCCAATAACAAAAAAATGGGTGAATTTTATAACCTTTTCCTAGGGGCTGTAGGGGGTCATTTTATCTCCAAAGACATAGTTATTGGGCCTTTCAACTATAGTGAACAAAAAGTTATCTCAAAATTTTGATCGGACGATTTTGGTATAAAAGTGGTATGGGAGGGGGCCTAGTTGCCCTCCAGTTTTTTGGTCACTTAAAACGAGAACTAGAAATTTTCATTTTCGTTAAAATGAGCCCTCTCCCGACGTTTAGGGCCCACTGGGTCTATACGATCACCCCAGAGGAAAAAAAAAATTGAACTGAACCCATCAAAATCCAAACAGAGATCATTGAAATATCGATTGTTTTTCTGCGTTAAAAAAATTATTGTATTCATAAAACCTTACAGTTTCACAAAATGTATTTAAACAAATAAAACAGGTTTTTCAACTAAAGTAAGGAGCAAGTTTAAAACTTAAACAAATATAAATTACTCTGTATATAAGGGGGACTGCCCCATTCTCAACACCTTGCTCATTTAAAAAGAAGTTTTTTAGTACTTTGAAATTTTTTTTCCCAATTGCAAATTTTCTTTCAAAACTTGGAAAAAAGCCAAACTTCACAGTAAAGAGTAAGTATCTAAAGAGGAGACAGTCCCATTCATACAAAGAATAATCTGTCAAATAGGTTTCAAATTTTTGCCTTGCTTCCAGTTGAAAAGCCCTTTTTTTATATTTAATTTCTGATTTGTTTTCCAAATCATACCCAGGCCAAACCAAAATATAATTTGAAGTACCGGTCCCTTAAATCTGTTGTCAGTTACTTTTTAAATGTGTATATCAATAAGTATACGTTTTTTAGTACCATCCTACGTTTAAATTTTTAATTTCAATTTTGGATAAAGTTTGAATATACTTAAAAAGATGGCGACGGGCAGTAATCTTGGTGAAACACCCTTTTTAATATTATTGCTAAAGAGTTTCGTTTCGGATAAGAGAAGTATTATTGATTGTAAAGATTCGAGTTCTGTGAAACCTTTTATCTTCCACAATGCTAACGTCTTTACAACATCTACAATAATATTTTCTTATTCATAAATACACTACTTATATATTTTTTAAATACATTGAAGTACTTTATACAAATAGAAAAATATTACCATTTAAAATTGCTGAAAACTAAGCTCCTAGCAGTATTTGCCACCCCAAGGAAATTTCATGGCGGGGATGATGATGACCTGCCTTGCCTTTTCCACCTCTGCTCTAGTAGATATGGGAATGTAACATATTAGCTGCGCAGAGAACCATTCTAATTAATTCCTACTCCTCTTTCCTCTTTCAACGTTTATCTGAAGCCTCATGAAGAGTAAGCAGTTTGTCCATTAAAATGTACTTTTGTAGGGATCTACCCTACCCCCACCTAAACAATGTCTCATCCCCACCCCTCATCATAGCTGATACGCAATTACAGATCACGAAACATAGCCTAATTTCATTACAAATAAAGAGAATCAACTTGGTTGAATCCAATACTGCCGCTGTGCGGCATTACTTCTTTTGCAACTGGGAAGCCTAAAATATAGTTATTGATACTGTTATATCAATTAGATTGTTATATCAGGATTTTAAATTGATTGCAAATTCATCCTCTTCGGGGTAAAGTCGTAGTTTAGAGCCTAAACCACCTAAACTGTCACCCAACCACCACTGCTGTTTTGGTGTCTCCCCCCCCTCCTGAAAAATTTTCTGACGGCACCCTTGAGGTCAAGAAAAAAGATGCACATGCTTTTGAACCTTGATTTAACTTGTTGCCATATTTTTATTCCTAACCAACCATTTATCAAACAGTTCGTGGTAATGATCTGTAAGTAAGGAGTGACTTGGCTCAATAGTAACCGAAACTCTAAAAAAAATGGATTTTTGATATCAATAAAGATATAAGAAATAGGCTTATTATACAGATTCAAAATATATAAGATTCATTAAGCTTAGTGTCATCCACCAAAAGCTACGAGCCAGAGAAAATTTGCTAGATTTTCGAAAAAAGAGGAAAAAAACCCCTGAAGTCTAGGAATGTTGATAAAAACCATGCCATCAGATTCAGCATATCTAAGAACCTCATATTAGGCTTCAAGCTCCAATCTACAAAAATGTGATTTTATTTTGCCAAAAGAAATATCATGGATGCGTTTTTATTCTTTTTTTTTTTTTTTTTTTTTTTTTTGTTTCCAGGGGTGATCTCATCAAACCAACAATCCTAGAATATCGGGAAAGGGCGCACTCAAACAAAAATTCAAAGTTCTAGTGCCCTTTTTAAGTAACCAGAGAGATCAGAGAGCCACTAGCCCCCGTCTCACCCACGCCCCCTTTTTTCAAAGTTGTTCTATCAGAATTTCGAGACAGCCATTTTGTTCAGCCTAGTTGAAAAATCCAGTAACTATGCTTTTGCAGATATCAGGACTCCCCAAAGCTCCTGGGGAAAAGTCTTTAAGTAATAAAATTTGCCAGTTGTTTACAGATAGTATTTTGCTATAGAGAAATTTACAGACGTTTTTTGGGGGGAGGGGGGGACTTTCTGATGGAGAATCTTCCAGGGGGAGGGAATTCTCTGGGGTGTGAACTTTCCAAGGGAGGTTTTACAGTGGGGGAATTTTCCAGAATTCCTCTCCCAAACTTATTTTATTTGTCTTAATTCCTCTTTGCCAACTCAATTTTACATGTGGAGATGTTAAGACAAATTGTCCGGGGGATATTTTTACCGAATCGGAATTAAGATAAGATAATATTTATTCTTCATTAGATACACATACAATATTACAAGTTATAATTCCCCCAAAGGGTCATTGGCCTTTACAAAGGGGGAAGACAAATTGTGGTAAAGCTTTCTAATTTAGTTAATTATTAATTGAGTAAAAATATATTAAGACGCAAAAACAAAGTTTCAAAATACCAAGATAAAGATACAAATCGTGGAATGTGTGGGCTTGGAGGGAACTTGCTCAATAACCAATTTCCTGGATAAATGCGTCAATGTACCGGAAGGACGTGGTTAGTTTTTCGTACATATACCCCGATTTTTGAGACTGGAGGCAGACCTTTTGACTTGCCGGGTGAACCTCTGCCCGTTCATTTTCTCATTAGAAATACCTTGGAATTTTGTCTTATCATTGTAAGTGCCTAAGTATCTTATTATATATTATTGTAGTTTTTGAGACTTGTGGTCTACTTGGGGCAGCCAGTCCCAGTAGCATATGTATATCTGTAATTATTATGTGTAAATTAAATTAAAGTATTGTGTTTTAGACAACCTCTCTACGATCTACCTTTAGCCCCTCGAATATACCCAGTCGGTACGCCTCATTACTCCGGTAATAGCCTAGGGCACACTACCAAAGCTAAATTACTTTACGGCCATAGTTTATCTCCCCTATAAAGGGAGAATAAAGGCATCTATGATAACAACACTCAAATACCACAAATAACACTTCACAACAAAATGAGTTGCTTACTCAGAGATGAAAAACAAAAGAAAATTTAAAATGATCACTTACTCACATACGAAGGAGAAGAAAAGAAAATATAGATACAATGAAAACTATAGAAAAAATAGAATAAATAAACTAAATTAATTAATTACATTAAATAGACTAAAAAAATTAATAAAATAAAGTAAAACATAAATAAAAATAACATACACGAGGCCAAAGAATGTTTAACAATTTTTTTTTAAACAAACCGAATGAGTGGCACCCTCGAGCTGATTCAGGCAACTTATTCCAAACAATAAAACACCCCATTAGAGGATTAAAATCTGACCTTATGCAAGGAGTAAATGGAACTTGCATGATTTGTCATATTACTAAGATTATAATTATTTTGATCAGAGGTAAAAGATAGCGGAAAACTTAGGGACCGGGGGAGGTCACCATGAAGCTGAGCAAAAGTAAAACATGCACATGAAAGAATGCATAGTGACTCAAGATCAAGTAATAGTATAACTAATGAACGATTAGTTTCCTGAATGAGGTTTCTAGCTTTGTTGTAAACCTTAGAAAGTGGTTTTAAGAGTGAAGGAAAAGTTTCCATCCACACAATTGGTCAGTAAGAAACGTAAGATTGGATCAAGCAGTGAAAAAGGATTTTCAAAATTGATCCAGGAAAAGTATGTCTAAGTTTCCTTAAAATACCGAGACTCCTGCATATCTTCATTTTAATAAAATCAATGTGACGTTTGAAAGATAGGTTTTCGTCAACAACAATGCCCAAAAAATGAAATATCGGTCTTTTGATCTATGAATTATTCGATTTGGCTGGTGAATTTCTGATAACTGGGGATTAACCTGAGAAACGCGCGAAAAAAAAACTGGACTTAGAAAAATTTAGTGTAAGATAATTAGCATCAAGCCACAAAATCACCCTCTCAAACAAATTTTCCAAATTCAATCAAAGCTCAGATTCGCAGTTTCCCAAAGTGCCAAGTTTGCTGTCATCAGCAAAACTAACAAGGACATCAGAAGAAGGCGAACTATAGTTGCCGCTATGGGCAAGTAGGATGACAAAGTCTACAGCAATTAATAAGTTTCTGCTTTTTTTACAACATATTAAACAACATTGACATAAATCAAAAATAGCACAGGCCCTAAAACTGATCCCTGGGAGACACCAAAATTCACTTGCGAGGATGACTGGAAAAGTGGATCAACAGAAATTAACCTATCCTTCAAATAAGACTGGAACAAAAAAATACACTTCCTCTTATTCCAAAATGAGACATCTTCGATACAAGAATTTCAATGGTCAAGGAATCGAAAGCCTTACGAATATCCAAGAATACAGCAGCCGAAATCAATCCCAAATCTAACGCAGAAAGAATAAAATTCAGAAAAGTCATACAGGCCTGTTCAGTGGAGTTCTTCATTCGGAAACCAGATTGAAAATTGCAAATAAAACTTTTAGATTTTCAGAAAGTAAGAAGATAAGAAATCACAGCGTTTTCAAATATTTTACTATATACCGATAAAATTGAAATTGGTCGATAATTTGCCGGATCATTTCTTGGTCCACCTTTATACAAAACAATAATCCAAACACGCTTGAGAGCATCCGGAAATTATTTAGAGTATCTTTCCGTAAGGGGGGATTTTACAAGGGATAAATTCTCCAGAAGGAATTCTCTGTCGGAGCAACTTTCTATTAGGGGGCAAGGGGGGGGGGGGTCATTTGCAGGAAGAAATCACCGAGGAGGAGGAAATTTTCGGAATCATTCTAGAAACAATGAGAAAAAAGTCTTTTACAAATGAAATATTACAGTCACCTACCTTGAGCAACGAGGAAAATCACGTTTTTGTATGGGTAGCACTGATTTGTGTCCCGTTTTTCATTTTTTTTTCCCAGCAGGGATAGAGGGTGACCAGAACATCATAGCGGGATGCTTGATAGCTCATTCGAATGGAAATTAAAACTGCTAGTGCCCTTATTAAATGGCCAAAAAGATTGGAGGTCAGCTGGACCCCTTCCCCCAAAACGCCCCTCCCCAAAGTTGTCCTATCAAAATTTTAAGATATCCATTTTGTTCAACATAGTTCCAAGGTCTAATAACTATGGTTTTGGTGATGATATGATCCTTCATAGTCCCTGTGAAAAGGGCTGTAACCTTTATCGGGCATGTCGGTATCGGGTTTATCGATATCACGCGTATCGGTATGTGCGTGATGATATTGGGTGCATTGGTATCGTGCATATCGGGATTGGGCATATGTGTACCGGTTTTTTTTCGACCATAGTATTCCAAAATTTGACCGATTTTGAGGAGGGATTTTTTTAAAAAGATTTTAGGGTGGAATTTTGGAGGCGTGGATTTTCCTCGGGAAGAGATTGCCATCTGACACTGATTCAGGAATGGTGATTATCATTTCCGTACATCTTAAAAGAAAAGGTTTATTGTGAAAACAAATTTATCGTCATTTAGAAAAAAAACTGTAAAAATAGCACGAGATCAAATTGAAAGTGCACCATTGGAATTAGCATGGTCGAAAACCATGTATAAGAGCTTCGATAAATAGCGACGAAGACCACACTGCCTTTCCATCATAAGCAATAAGTAGAACAACAGGGAAATTTTTATACAAGACAGTGGAACATAACTTCAAATAAATATTTCGACCCTATATCCAAGGGCCGTCCTCAGCAAAACGAACAAAGAAATACCAACATAAAAGAAACCTACATTAAAATTCAATCGTTAAAACTGAAATTTTTTTTTAAAAATTGTCAAAACAGCCCTAATATCATTACTACAAGGTAGTTCATCCAGGACTGGTACACCAAGCGAAGTGGAAAAAGAACAATTCATTCAAATGGAATAAAAAATACTTACAGACAAGCTCTTAAAGCTAATCTCACTTTCTTGGCAGCCAGCCTAGAAGGTCTATCCGTAACAGGTTGAGTGGAATTATTTACTGGTTTTTTAATATAATTAGTTGCATCATTTCTAATTAAATTTGTATATAGGGCATTAAGTGAATATTCCCCCAAATCTCTATTTAAAGAAATATTACTGTTTAACTGTTTTATGCCTAAATCATTGCTAATAAGGCAAGTTTCTTCAAAAAGCATTTTATGGATAGGGTTATCATAGATATGACAGCTTAAAGCAGAATCAAAAGAAATGTTTGTACTATTAGAATTTAAAGCTTAAGTTATGCCGTCTTTGTATTCTTGTAGGCATTTTTTCTAAATTTTGATGGGTTCTACCAGCATAAAAATGGCCACAGTCACATGGTATTTGATAAACCCCTCTTAGGCGAGTAACTGGGGTTATATCTTTACCAGAGTTTAGGAAATTCATGACTTTAAAATTATTTGTAAACACTACATAAAAATTATTTTGTGTGCAAACTCTTTTTAAACTTGTAGTGACTTTTGGAATATACGGAAGGTAAATTATATTTGAGGGCTTGGCGGGAACTTCTCATTGTAAAAGACCCTTGATTTTACGGGAGTGTCTTGCCAATCATCGGCTAATTGTATTGTTAATAAAGACAATAGGATCCCATTTTTTTTCTTTTTTTAAATAAACTTGTCAATTTAGTCAATTGTTGCCACCCTTATCCCTTTAACCCTCCCAAGTTTTGCTTTAGATCCGCCTTTATTTAGAAGAATTGCAGTCCTTGTATGGTTGCAATAGTAGCTCTAACCTAGTAAAGAGTAAACCACAGCTCCTAGCAGCCAAAAGTTGAAAAACCCATTAAAAAAACTGTTTGATGAAAAGAAATTGCCATTTTACATTGAATCAGGAATGATAACTATTGTTTCGTTTAATCTCAAAAGTAAAAGTTTACTTAGGAAGGGCTTGCACTATCCCCGAATGTTCGGAGATTTCTCCGAAAATCTATGTGCCACTCCGAAAAAAATTTGGTTCCCCGAATCCCCGAAAATCTCCCAATAACGGTGCCACCCCTAGTGATTTATCACTAGTGACTATCCCTGCCAAATATTACTTTGTATACCACAATTCTTCACTGCTCTCGTGTTCGTGAATCTTCGTCTCTTGTATTACTTTGTATATAAACCAGGCATATCCATTTGAAGTATAAACAGTTCTCATATTTTGAAAAAAGTATTGTCTTTAAGAAATTAAATAAAAAAAAACAAGTTTTTTTTAACTGAAAGTAAGGAGCGGCATTAAAACTTAAAACAAACAGCAATTATTCCGTATATGAAAGGGGCTGTCCCCTCCTCAACACCTCGCTCTTTACGCTAAAGTGTTTGATTGTTTTAAAAAGTAGAGTGGTAAAAAAGAGTCAAACTCTAGCGTAAAGACCGAAGCGTTGAGGAGGGGACAGCCCCTTTCATATACAGAATAATTGCTGTTAGTTGTAAGTTTTAATGTCGCTCCTTACTGTTAGTTAAAAAAAAACTTGTTTTTTTTGTTAATAAAATATATAGAACTGCCTCTATGTATAATAACATGCTGACATATTGCTGTTATCGCTTTTCTAAATATTTCTTTTAACTAGCTCCAAAAAAAGAATTGCTATAAATGTGCTAATAATTTTGACCTAAATTAGTCAGATTTCACGCTACACCAGTGCTACTTGTGGGACATTCATCTTTGCATCAGAATGCTGTACGAAATGTCTGTTGAGAATGGAATATATATATATATATATATATATATATATATATATATATATATATATATATATATATATATATATATATATATATATATATATATATATATATATATATATATATATATATATATATATATATATATATATATATATATATATATATATATATATATATATATATATATATATATATATATATATATATATATATATATATATATATATATATATATAGCCTATATATATATATATATATATATATATATATATATATATATGTTGGATATAAGACCTTTGGAGATTTTTGACTGCCGCTTTGTTTGAGTACAGATACGTGGATGCGCAAACCATAAATGTATCCGGTGAACAATAAATATTATTATTATTATTATTATTGAATGCAAGCAAATTCAGTACCGAAGAGACAAATACAAATTTTGGAATGCCACACATGGCTCATATCCTGAATCTGCAGACCATAAAAAGCACAGAACACTCAAATGTAACGTATTCTGTAAATTTCCGTCATCCTCAATTAGAAAAGGATATCAAAATTCAAATTTCATTTGATAAAGCACTTTGATGACACAATGGTGGTCTGGTTTAAAATTCAACACTGGGAAATTATACTAGCTATTCAACATTTTCATGACATGGATGATCAACGTTGATGAATAGAGGTGTTGGATTCAGCACTGGAAACAGTATTTTTTCTTATCAATTTTTTAATCAAACTACTGATTATTTTGCTTGTGGTTTTTATCTTAATTTTGGAAGGTTGTCCAATTTCTGTGGCAAAGATCTTAAGTCTTATACTTGCTTATGATGTCCAACGAATTAAAAAATAAAGATTTTGTACCTGAATATTTTAGAAAATAACACAAAAGAAGCACACTAAAATTCATTTATATGAAAGAGTCTACTTGGGGAAAAAGAGAAAAAGAAGAATGAAGGGATTTTGGAAAATTCCAGGGATTCTGTTTTCAGTAGTAGAGATACCTGTTTCCATCTAACTCAAGCCATACTGCCCAAAATTGTACCAAAAGTTCAATTCCTCCTCACTAGAGACGCCTGATATGGCCGAGGGAGGGAAAGTGATACAATATGAGGTATTTTTAGTCCTTACCCTCCATAAATTTTACTTATGATAATTTGATGATCCTGTAGCCTGGACCCTTCCTCAGAACATGAGGTTTCTTTCTCTTGAAGCAAATAGGTAAAGGGGCTTGTGTGGATAAAACAGGGATAGTAAAGTTTAATACCCAACCTCAGCAATATTGCAGCACATGTATCTACAACCAGGCATGCACACACATCCTACAATTTTTCAGTGGGATTTTGAATGTAGGCCTCGAGTCATAGTACATCGTAATAAATGCGTATGTAATTCTATCTAGCCGCCATTAATAGTAAATTTGTCATCCCCTCTGAACAAACTATCTATCTATTAATCTGAAGATAAAACCCCGCAAGAAGTGGAACTTTACTGCTGAAAATGCCAAATGAAAACTCTCAAGTGGGGAGGTTTAAACAAGACTGAAGATATCAGTTTTCGCCGTTTTTTTGCCTTGCTTTTGCAGGGGATAGCTTATTTGATCATTTTTGATGAGGTAAGGCCCGTTTTAAGTACAAAAAAAAATGAGAGCAACGCAGCCACCCCTTTGAACCCCCTCGGCACCTTCGCAAGGCGAAACAGAATCAGATAAAAAAATTCAAGATAACACATTTAATCAAAACTATTCGAAGTGGATATAAATCTGCCTCTAGTGATCAAATAATGCGTGCAACCCCCAAGGTGCAAAATATAAAAATATCCCATTCCCAAACAAAGATATGCATTTTAGTTCAAAAAGGGGGTTAAACCTTGTTCATATCAGACAAGTGCAATAACGTTCAGCTTTCATAAGCTAAAGAAGCAAGCTTGTTGAAGCAAGGGGCCCAAAGTGGGATCTCGGCTCAAGATTAAACAGTCTCGGCTATGGGATCGAATAATTTATGGAAACAAACTAAGTAAGGAGGGATCTATAAAAAAAAAACAACCGAGACTATAAAAAAAATTGCTTTGATAACAATGTTTACTTTGAAGAATCTCCTTTTCATGATGATTCTAAATACATTAACTCGTCAAGTTTAAAGTTACTCATTTAAAGGTTCGAGCCTGAATAAATGTATGATTTTCAAAAAAATATATATTTTTCAAATTTTTTTTTCAAAATATATAGATTTTCAAATATATATATTTTTTTATGAACGAAGATCATGGATACTTGTTTATTTGTTTTTAACCCACTACAGCTTATTTAAAATGACATTAATACAACTTCTACTACTACTGACAAATCACTGCGGCAGCAAGCCGCTTGAGGCCAACACAGATACCCACATTCCTTCTTCATCCCAATATATTCAAAGCCCCCTTCTTTAAACCCTCCAAAAAAGTTCTAAATTCCCTCAAATCCTTCCTCATGACCTCCTCCCACCCATTCCGGAGACAACCTGCTTTTCGTTTGACCCTAGACAGTTGGCCAAAAAAAGACTATCTTTGTCAATCTTTCATCCTTCATCCGCAGAACGTTTCCTAGTCATTCCAATCTTTCTCTCATTATTGCCCTAGAAAGCGGAATAGAGCCACGCGTTCTTAACAATTCAATAATGGAAAAACGGTCAGTCAGACGGGTACCCAAAACTATCCGAAGACTATTCCTCTGAAAAGTATCTAAAAAATCCCCCCCCCCTCTTTCGGAATGCCTACTATTCAGAACCATTCTTAATCGCTGTCATCACTGTAGCTTTCACTATTCTGATTTTGGTTCACACACTTATGGTCCTATTCTTCCCAACTTTGTTTAACCTTTTAAAAACACCCTTGGTTTTGCCTACTCTACTTATAAGAAGAAATGGGTTTTGCCTACTTCCTAAAAAGCCGTAATATGAAACTAGTCTTTGCTTAGACTTAAAAAGAAAAAAAAATATGGTTTTGCAGATAAAAGTAAAGAGCGACTGAATCTGAAATTCAAAAGAATTTAAAATTATCTTACATATAAAGAGGGCGTCCTCCCGCCCAGTCTTCACTTTTTAGACTAATGCTTAATTAATATTTGACTGAAAGAAGTTTAGAGCGCAGAAAGTATAGCCGGTTGATTGTCTTCGGTGTTTTCTTACTTTTATTATTATTTTCTTTTCATAAAAGTCATATCTAACATCACTAACAAAATACATTTTAAATGTTTTCACTTTTTTGACTTCAACAAATAAAGAAGTATTAAGATTACAAGGAATAGATATCAGAAAATGTATATCAAACTGACAATTCACGGTTTTTTTATAAGTAAAGTGCTAATTATTTTCTGGTCTGATGAAGACATAGATGTTGTCAGCCATATTCCTTTTAATTTTTGCTCGTTTTGAGTTTGACTAGGCTATCTATTGTAATTTCTGTTAGTACAAATTTTTTAAACTGAAAATAAGGAGCGACATTAAAACTTAAAACGAACAGAAATTATTCCGTATATGAAAGTAGCTGTCCCCTCCTCAACGCCTCGCTCTTTATGCTAAAGTTTTCATTGTTTTAAAAAATAAGGTTGTGTGACAGAGTCAAACTTTAGCGTAAAGAGCGAGGTGTTGAGGAGGGGACAGCCCCTTTCATATACGGAATAATTTCTGTTCGTTTTAATTTTTAATGTCGCTTCTTACTTTCAGTTAACAAAACTTGTTTTATTTTTAAATTTAATTTCTGAACGCTTTTGACCTACTGCAGCTTTAATTTTGGCTCACCGTACATGAATTATTAAATGAAATTTGCATATTAATTTTACTTTTTTTGGCTAAATGGCTTTTTCAAATTTTTTTTCTGACGTAACTTACGAATTAACTTACGTAACGAACTTCTGTATTCATATACGAATATACGTAATAAAAACATATATGTTTTTATTGCGTATATTAGGGAGTTGCCCCTAGTCAATACCTCACTCTTTACGCTAAAGTTCGAATTTTGTTCGAATCCCAAACCCCTGAATCACAAAGGCCGGTTAATTAGAATAGTTAGCTGTTTTGAAAGTATTAAAAAAGAACTTTAGCGTAAAGGGCAAGGTTTTAACTAGATGGCGAACTCCCTCATATACGTAAAAATTTATGTGTTTTAAGTTTTAATGTTGCTCCTTACTTTCAGTTGAAAAAACTTGTGTTTTTTTTTATTTAATTTTTGATCGTTTTTTAAATAATGCTTGGAAATCCGGCACCCCCTTCATAGAAATGTCCCTTGCCCCAAGGAAACATCCTCCATGGAAAGATCCTCCCTTGTAACTCCCTCCTCCGACCCCCCCCCCCCAAAAAAAAAGAAAAAAATCCCTCCTGAAACGTCTCTATACTTCCCATTAACCAATACTATATGTAAACAATGGGCAAAGTCCGTAAGTTGCAGCCCTTCCCCCGGGAATTGTGGGGGATTAAGTCATCCTAAAAGACGTATTTATTGAATTTTCGACTATGCTGAACAAAATGGTTATCTCAAAATTTTGATTGGGTGAATTCAGGAAAAAAATGAGCGTGGGAGGGGGCCAAGTTGCCCTCCAATGTTTTTGGTGACTTAAAAAGGGCACTACAACTTTCAATTTCCGTTCACGATATTCTAGGACTACTGGATCGATACGATCACCCCTGGGGGAAAAAAGACAACAAAAAACAAATGAACACGCATCCGTGATGTTTGTTCTGGCAAAAATACAAAATTCAACATATTTGCAGATAGGAGATTGAAAATTCTATATTAGGGTTCCCTGATACGCTGAATCTGATGGTGTCATTTTCATTCAAATTTTTATGTTGCTCCTTACTTTCAGTTAAAAAAATGTGTTTGTTTTTGGTTAATTTCTGAACGTTTTTCAATTAATGTAGCTTTGATTTTGGTTCACCGAACATGAATAATTAAAACGAAATTCGCATATTAATTTTCCTTATTTTGGCTAATTGGCTTTCTCGAAATTTTTTTCTGACGTAACTTACGAATTAACTTACGTAACGAGTTTCTATATTCGTATGTTTTATTACGTATATTAGGTAGTTCGCTCCCTAGTCAATACCTTGCTCTTTCCGCTAAAGTTCAAGTTTTGTTCGAATCACAAACCCCTGAATCACAAAGGCCGGTTAATTAGAATAGATAGCTCTTTTAAAAGTACTAAAAAAACTTTAGCGTAAACAGTGAGGTATTGACTAGGGGGCGAACCTTCTCATATACTTAATGATTTTTGTTCGTTTAAAGTTTTAATGTTGCTCCTTACTTTCAATTGAAAAAAACTTGTTTTTTTATTTAATTTCTAATCGTTTTTTTAAATAATGCTGGGAAATCTGGCGCCCCCTTCATGGAAGTGTCCCTTCCTCCAAAGAAATATCCTCCATGGAAAGATCCTCCCCCGTAATCCCTACTCCGACCCCGACCCCCCACCAGAAAAAAGTTCATCCTGAAAACGCCTGTATACTTCCCAATAACCAATACTATATGTAAACAATGGGCAAAGTTTATAACTTGCAGCCCTTCCCCCGGCAACAGTTGGGAATTAAGTCATCCTCAACGAGATATCAATTAGATTTTCGACTATGGTGAACAATGGCTATTTCAAAATTTTGATTGGGTGACTTCGGGAAAAAATGAGCGTGCGAGGGGCCAAGTTGCCCTCCAATTTTTTTGGTCACTTAAAAAGGGCACTAGAACTCTTAATTTCCGGTTGAACAAGCCCTTTCACGATATTCTACGACTACTGGATCGATACTATAACCCCTGAGAAAAAAAAAAAAAAAAAAAAAAAAAAAAAAAAAAAACACGCATCCTTGATCTTTCTTCTGGCAAAAAACACAAAATGCCACATTTTTGCAGATAGGATCTTGAAACTTCTACAGTAAGGCTCTGTGAGACGATGAGCTTGATGGTGTGATTTCCATTAAAGTTCTGTGGCTTTTAGGGGTTGTTTTCCCCTTTTTTCGAAAATGAGGCAAATCTTCTCAGGCACGTAACTTTGACTAAACTCGGGCGTAAGATTAAAATTGACGATAATGGTATATTTGAAATCAGCATAAGAATCTGATTCTTTTGATGTATCTATTGGTATCAAAATTCCGTTTTTTAAAGTTTCGGTTACTATTGAGCTAGGTCGCTCCTTACTTACAGTTCGTTACCACGAACTGTTTAATTAAATAAAAAAAAACAAGTTTTTTAAACTGAAAGTAAGGAGCGAAATCAAAACTTAAAACGAACAGAAATTATTCCGTATATGAAAGTAGCTGTCCCCTCCTCAACGCCTCGCTCTTTATCCTAAAGTTTTCATTGTTTTAAAAAATAAGGTTTTGTGAAAGAGTCAAACTTTAGCGTAAAGAGCGAGGTATTGAGGAGGGGACAGCCCCTTTCGTATACGGAATAATTTCTGTTCGTTTTAAGTTTTAATGTCGCTTCTTACTTTCAGTTAAAAAAACTTGTTTTTTTTAATTGAATTTCTGAACGTTTTTGACCTAATGCAGCTTTGATTTTGGCTCACTGTACATGAATAATTAAACGAAATTTGCATATTAATTTTACTTTTTTTTGGCTAAATGGCTTTCTCGAAATTTTGTTCTGACGTAAGTAGAAGGGCCTTATTGAGTCGTGTCAGAACCACGTGGTTTATGGTTTTCTCAGTGAGAATGAAAAAACTGTATATTTCTCACTTGGAAAAACATGAACTTTGTCACATTTATGTCTGTTTTCATGGGCGTTTATGTGTGTTGATCGATTTATTTGATGTTTTTATGGTTTTTGTCAGTGAGAATTTGAAAAACATAAACTTTGTCCAGTTCATGGATTATTGAGTCTAATGGGGGCAGGTCAATGACACTTCCTTCTTGTTGTTGCTTGAGGCAAATGTTATGATCAAGAAACAGCATTTGTTGATGTGGATAAAATTGTTCAATGTTATGAGTTTCCCGGAAACAGCTAGATCACGTGTTTCCTTCTCAGCCAATCAGCGAGTCGGTTACATCCCCCTTCTCAACCCATCAGAGGGCTTGTTACATATGGTTTTCCCCGTTACATAACAATTCGCCCTTGAGATTTCGTATATAACGGACATGCAAGGTGATTAAATTATCAGAAAGTATTTTGACACAGTGTAAACAACTAGAATGGATAGAACAATTAACATAATTGATGAGCTTGAGGCCTTGGCAGCCGCAATTAGCAATGTAATTGCATTTTTATTTTCAAACGAATTTTCCTTGGACATCCTCCAGTATATTCAGCTAAAACTTAAATATATTCCTTTACCCCAAACCCCTCCCCCCCCCCCAAACCATACAAACATCATTATAATCAATGGAAAACATAAAATATATTCTTTTTACCCTAACCCGCTCCCACCACTGTTTTACAATCCCAAATTCTCGCAAAAAGAAATAATTATCCTTTCGTTAAATTTTGGCTTTCCTCAATTGTAATCTTTTCTCTAACTGAGACATCCATCGCTCTGTTGTTATTAGCCCGCTCTGGTTTGACACAAGGCTCCAATGTGAGGCCTATAATTAGCACTGACCCTTTTTAAAGCATTTCCTGTTCGTTAGCAGTTTAGTTTCCATAGATTTCACAGATTCAAAAGGACGCGACTAAAAACATGTTTTTATTTATTGGATAACTGAAAAAGAACCATAGCTCAGATCAATGCTTCGATGTTTGACTAAATATTCACATTTTCAACGTTTAGTATTAGGGGGGGATTTTCTTCAAACAAACTAGGCCGGCTTTTGAACGGCTCAGTGAGCCGTAATTCTCAGATTCAAAAGGATGCAATATCTTTCGGTGGGGGGAGGGGATATTTTTCCAGGTCTTTTCTCAGGTATATTTTCCGTGGGGATAATTTTCCTCGGGTTGTTTTTTCTGGGGGTAGGGTAAATACCAGATATCGAAAAATGATATGGAAAGATAAAAAATGCCGTTAATACTTTAAATGCATCAAACAAGGCATGCTCAATGCAGATTAAAACCAGAAAAGAACAGAAACGCCTAAAAATAAGAAATTAGGCTGACTTATATAGGCCGGCTTTTTGAACGGCTCAGGGAGCCGTAATTCTTCTTTCTCAGAGTCAAAGGGATGCGTGAACTTGCGGTGGGGGGAGGGGGTATTTTTCCATGTCTGTTCCCGGAATATTGTCCGGGGGGATTATTTTCCTCGGGGTGTTTTTTCTGGGGGTAGGATAAATACCAGCTAGCGTAAAAGGATATGGAAAGATAAGAAATACCGTTAATACTTTAAATGCATCAAACAAGGCATGCTCAATGCAGATTAAAACCAGAAAAGAACAGAAACGCCTAAAAATAAGAAATTAGGCTGACTTATATAGGCCGGCTTCTGAACGGCTCAGTGAGCCGTAATTCTCAGATTCAAAAGGATGCGATATCTTTCGGTGGGGGGATGGGATATTTTTCCATATCTTTTCTCCGGGATATTTTCCGTGGGGATTATTTTCCTCGGGGTGTTTTTTCAGGGGGTGGGGTAAATACCAGCTACCGTAAAAGGATATGGAACGATAAAAAATGCAGTTAATACTTTCAATTTATCAAACACGGCATGCTCAAGGCAGGTTAAAACCAGAAAAGAACAGAAACACCTAAAAAATAAGAAATTAGGCTGACTTATATAGGCTGAATCTTTAACGGCTCAGTTAGCCGTAATTCTTCTTTCTCAGATTAAAAAAAAAGGATGCAATTAGTATATTTCACGAAATTTTTTTACGTTGTGCTTTCTTTGCGATAAATACTTTTCTAAACAAAATTATGTTTAATAACTTTTTCTTCTGTGAAAAATGGGAAAATTAATTCAATACTAACTTTTTCTCTTCTTCTTTAAGGCAAATTATGAAGAATGTATTGCGGCCCCTCCACCTAAGAGAGCAAGGTGTAATAATGCGACCCCAGTAAAGGCGACAGTTATGCAATATGGTCGCTGGCCGAAGCCCCCCAAACAAGTATTGCCTGCCCAAGTGCAGCCATCCATGCAAGCCCCTCTTAATCAAGCCTCAATGCTGCCTCGTCAAGTTGCAGCCTCGGCTGCACGAGCCCAGTATATCACTAGCCCGGCTGCGAAAGATAGGGATGGACATAATATGATCCATTTGAGCCCCAGTCATACAGTAGGGCTTTCAGGAAAAGATACAATGCCTGGTCCTTCGGGTGCCCAAGCCCAGACGGATTATGCAAATGTAAGCATTTTTCCTACCTATCTATTTCTTCCAATGTTTTTTCTTTTTCAATCCCAATATAAACTTATCTCAGCGAGATATTAAAATATTAACCCAAAATATTGCTATCGCTTCAATATCACATAAGCGAATATTTTTATGTAATTTCTAGTAAATTAATAATCACCGCCTTTGAAACTCAAAATGCTATTTTTTCTAATCTGTACTATTTTAAATACATTCCCCCTATCTATTTGCCGCTATCTCATAAGCGAATATTTTTCGGTACATTTGAAACTCCGTGAATGCTATTCTTCGCATAATTTTAAGAGAGATTATTCTTTTTATCTATTGCACATATTGACACTCTAGTTTACACTGAAAATAGCTTACAAACCATTGCATTGATTTTAGCGAGGGGGAACCGAGCTAACGGCTTCCGATATTTTGCAGTTCAATCCTGGAAATTGGAACACTCGCGCGGCTTACAATAATTGTGAGCTAATGAGGAGTTCACCGAACCTGTAGAACGGAATTAGAGAGAAATAGTGACTTATGTAGTCTAAGCGAATATTTGAACTTTTGGCGGACATTATGTAAACGGCTGGGAGTCGGTGGGCCCGAGAAGCGCCACGGGAAGTGCCGGTAGGCCCGAGAATCGCTGCCAGAAGCGCTGCGGGAAAGCGCCGCGAAAAAAAAAAAAAAAAAAAATTAGTAGGGATGATTTGAACACTTTGAAAATAAGCTATTTTTTTTGAACAAAATCAAATTGCAGCCTTCCATGTAAAGCGGCGTTTTAGATTGTATTTATCTTATATTAAGTTTGATTTTCTTTCAGTTAAATTAACCAAATGCTACTATGCTCATACTGCTACTACTACTACTACTAAGCACTGACTTTAAATAATAATTCAAATTTTAACAGTAGGGATGATTTGAACACTTTGAAAATAAGCTATTTTTTCATTTATAGGTTGGACGAGCATTGGTCCCCTATTCATCATCGTCCAGTGAAGAAGAGGAAGAACCAATTCTAACACCGCCAGTGGAGATTCAGGACAAAGAAATCATTAACTCCATTGAAGTACCTTTCGATATTGATGAGTTTTTAGCTGATTTTTTAAAAGTAGATAATAGCACAGTTGAGCTGATAGACTTGAGCCCGAACACTTTGCAGCCTTTAAATGATTTCACAGGGAACCCTACTCCTCCAGCCTTCGATACCCCAACGAGTCCACTTCGAACAACTGAAGTGCACCATGCCCCAGATATTTTTGAACAACTGGGGGTAGGGGGAAAAACACCAGTGGGGGTGGGGGGTACAACTCTCCCCGATTTTCAATTGTCGAATATAATTTTAAATAATATAGTTGTTTTCACTGCAACGTTTGGGGATCCTTTTAAAACACTTATGGGGGGAAATTTTGTGTTTGACCCTGTAGAAATTGTGCATGCATATGTAGACAAAATTTGTGCACTTCTGGAGAAGCAAATTCAGTTGTGGGGGAGGGAGTCAATTAAAGTTTCTATTGTTTTAAAGGTTTTTTATTTAAATGAGGGGAAAAGCGAGGTTTACTATCATTTTATACATTCCGAGATGCGTTTGGTTTATTCGAATTTGGAAAATTTTGAGGGAGTTTTTAGTGATTGGGTAGGACAAATTATAGCGCATCTCGAGAACTTTAACGAAAATGGGAGTGGCTCTGTAGTTCTATTTATTGAAAATTTAAGCATAAATATTTGTAAAATAAAGAAATATTTTATTTTAAGAGGGGGTGGGGAAAGGGCAGTAGTTTTAAATTATAATCCAGATCTAGAGGGTTGTAAAGGTGTCCAGCAGATCCGTTTTGAAACAGATCGAAAGTGTTTCAAATATGCTTTCCTCATATCAGCATTCGAGCCTCTAGCACGTGACGCAACCAAGACGAATTTAGACAACTGGGCTATACATGGGAAGGAAGGGACCGTTGCTCCAATTGTATATTTCTCTTGTTTAGAAGAAAAATATCCAGTAACACTACAATCTAATGATATTTTTGACTGAGCCAATGCCCACTTAAATATTGGCATTACTGTGGTTCAGTATGTAGCTGAATTTGAAGATGGGACTCGCTCTAAAAAGAAGGGGGTGGTCTTCCCAGTCAGGGGCCCCTCAGTTGATTTTGTTAAACACTGGGTTTGGTTACTTTGCACACCACCTAGTGAACCGAACGCAATCGGTCATTTTAACCCTATCACTGACATTAGGAGACTTCGGGGGGAGGGTAAGCGTAGGGGGGAATATTTCTACTGTCCGACATGCCTCTCTAGATTCCGTAGTGATATGAAACTACAGGGTCACATGAAGCATTGTAGACAGCATGGATATCAGACAGATATCAGGGCCATTCTACGTTTTAAAAATTTCCAAAATACCCTTCTCCAATGCAACAAAATATCTTTGGACTGTGAGACTAAGCTGGTGGAGGTGAATGACCCCCAATATCCATTGCAGTGTCCTATGCACATGCGCAAAGAGACAATTCTAACACCATGCGGTTGTTAGAAATAGTTGAGACATTGGATGAGAATGAGTGCATGGTCATGGCATTGACTAAACTGATTGGCACGGCTAATGGTGCTATTTCTCGTTTGAGAAATACACATTATCCAATGGTGCTGTCTGCAGAGGATCGTCTCACGATTAAAAATCAAAAAATATGTTGGGTTTGTAAGGGGGAGTTTGTAGAGGAGGATAAGGGGACTAAAGGGAAAAGAGGGGGAGGGGGAAAGTCAAAGACCATGATCATTTGTGGCAGGAAATATAATCTGGGGGGAGTAATTTTAGGGGGGTTGCGCATCAATCGTGTAACCTAAACGTTATTCAACAGTTTTTTATTTCATTTTTTATCCACAATTATAACTATGATTTGAAATTTGTTTTACAGGCACTGGCACGTATGCAAAGGGAGGGAGGGGGAGTAGATTGTCCATGGGTGAATAGTTCATTTACCTACAACATCATTCCCAAATCAGCCGAGAAGTTATTGCTTCTCGAACTGAAATGCCAGGTAGTGGATAATGGGCATACGTGCTGAAATAAAATCAGGTTTTTAGATTCTTTTAGTTCTTTTCCCAAAGCATTGAGTCAAGTGCAGAAAAGCGACAATTTTGATTGCTTTCCCTTGCTTAAACAGCACTTTCCAGACAGTGAAATGTATGACCTGTTGACCAGCAAAGGTGTATACGCATACGACTATTACTGTTCTGGCGCACACTTAAGCGAGGAGAAACTACCCCCAATTGAAGCTTTTCACAATTCACTGACCAACAGTGAATGCACAGCCGAGGATTATGAGTTTGCCAAGAAGGTGTGGTCCAAGGGGGATTGTAAAAATGGGTGGGATTATTGTAGACTGTACTTGGCCAGTGAAGTTCTTACTCTGTTGGATATAGTCTGTAAGAACACAGACCAGATCTATTCAGAGTTCGGGTTAGATATAGCCTATTATTTTTCTACACCCCATTTAGTGATGGATTTTATTTTGAAAATTAGCAGGGAGGAACTAGGCCTAATCACCGACGTATATCAACACCTTTTTGTAGAGCGTTCAATGCGGGGAGGGTATGTTTTTCATGGGGATCGCGTCTTATCAACCGATCCGAGCGGACAAAACACCGGTGCAAAGTCAAATGCAGTGTTCTTGGACATAAACTCGTTATACCCCTCGGCAATGTCCCACTAATCTTTGCTATGTGGGAACTATCAATGGCTTGAGAATTCTTTTGAGTTCACCGACATTACCACCATCGAGGACAACGGGCCACAAGGATGGTTCTTTGAAATTGACGGTCACATTCCGCTGGCGCTTCACGACTCAGTCAAAGATTTGGTTTTTCCCTGTATCAATCGGCCCGTGAGCAGGGACTCTCTGAGCCCCTACAATCGATCATTGGTTGAGGATATGGGGATGCATTGGACTCCCTCCAAACAGAAACTGATTGCTGATTTGGACCCTAAAGAGAATATCGTTGTTCACCATGTGCTTTTGCACTGGATGGTGAACAATGGTTTCAAAATCACCAAAATACACAGGGTCCTGCAGTTCAATCAGCGACCATATTTGAAAAAGTTTATCGATACTTTTGTCTATAAACGTTCTACGGCAAATTCAATGGTGGAGAAGGAATTGTGCAAGCTCATTCTAAATTCAGCGTTTGGCAAAATGTTTGAAAGCGTACGTATTAGATCTCGCTGCGACGTCGTGACTGACCCTCTAGAGTGTGCACGAATTATTGCCGACCCTAATTTTACATCATTCACGTGCATAGAGACCGGCATGGTTCTTCTACACAGGCGAAAGCGAAATGTGGTACTGAACAAGAATATTGCAGGAGGCAGTTCAGTACTTGAAATTTCAAAAAAGCTCATGTTGTCATTATTTTACAATTTGTGCAAGGTGAAATGGCCACGGGAGGGGGAGGTTCAAGTTTACTATGGTGATACAGATTCTCTGCTGTTAAAGGTAAATGGGACTGAAGATTTATTGGGTGATTTGCAAAGGGGGGTATACATGAGCTAGTAAATGGATTTTACATGCTTGAATCCATCCCTCTATCCTGAGTTGGTGAAACGTCAAGCCCCCAACTAATTACTAATTTCAAAATCAGAGATGAGGAATGATGGTAAATCCCGAGGATTGGGCCCAGGTAGACCACTCTATTGCGTTGACACTTACAGTTAAGATGACCATAAGGCATGCAAAAGGGTACCGTCGCATTTTGTACACAACAAGTTTAATTTGAGTGTGTACAGAGAATGTGTAAAAAGTAGCCTAGAGCCGAGAGAGCAATTACTTGAAGTTTGCTCTCTACTGTGTAAAAATTTGATTGTGAGATTGGAAAAGAATGCAATGTCACGTATATCCGACAAAGTCTATGTGCTCGAGAATGGTGTGACTGTTCTACCTCATGGCCACTATCGTATTTCCGACCGAGTTGAATGCGTAGACTATCGCAATCAACTTGGTCTGGATAAATTAACCTAACCCAAGCACTAACCACCACCACTCAACCTGTTCATAAATTAACTAACTGACAACTAACCACCTTAACTCACCTCATCTAACCCAACCACTAACCATCACTAACCCATCCGCTAGCCAGCAGCAGCAGTGACGACAACTATTGTTTTTCCATCGCGGTTCCCGGGGGGGGACCCTTCCCGCGACCGCCCAGGGGGGGGGGGTCCCCCCCGGGGCCGCCCCGCCGTCGGCCCCGCGGTCACCGGGGTGGGGGGGGGCCCGACTTTAAATTCACTGTAATGTTCAACTGTGCTAGTTCATGTTCCAAGTGTTTTCTGTTTTTGTTGTACAAAAAGTGTTGTATAGAAAAGTGTTGTTGTATAGAAAAGTGTTTTTTTTTTGTACAGAAATGTGTTTAAAGACAATAAGTGCTGTTGATGGACAGATAAGTGCTGATGATGGACAAAAGTGTTTTTTTATAGAGTGTTATCATTGCCGTGCAGTTCATGTTGAACAAATAGAGTTTTCATGTTGACCATGAAATTTTGTCAACTGTTCTTGTTGAACAAGTGTTATTTTTATCGTTGCAGTTCATGTTGAACAAATATTTGCAGTTTATCATATTGCCGTAATAAATGTTGTCATGAAATATTGTTTTTTTTGTTGTTCTTTGAATAGATAGATATATGGGGAAAATTACTACTTATTCATTGAGCACATATGATTTACAGTTAGTTTTAGTCCGACTGTTGTCAACAGCAGCAGCATGTATCAATTTAAAACACCCTTCAGATCATTTCTGTGTGGTCCCTCAATGTCAGTGAAAACAATACTTAGCTAAAATAATTCAATATTGTGATAACATGTTTTTGGAAAAGCCGAAAAAAATCTACTATTACTATAGTATTTGGCAGGAGTCTTATGATCAAATAAAATGTATTGACACATCCATACCAATACAATTCATACGGGGACTTGATGTTTTCAACAGTATTGAATCGAACTCGTGGTTGATTATTGATGATTTGGCTGAATCCATTGAACAGTTCTCACAGGAAATGCTACAACTGTTCACCGTTCGCTCTCATCATGAACACATTTCCATAACCCTGGTTCTACACAATCTGTTTCATCAGAGCAAATGTATGCGAACCCTTGCTTTGAATTGCACCGTCTATATTATCTATCGAGCTGTTCGTGATTCTAGCTCACTCATAACTCTCAATAAACAGATATACCCCGGCGCTCCAAAATTTCTATTGTCGGCGTACACTCAGGCGACTAGCAAGCCCTACGGTTACATTTTGTTGGATCTTAATCAGAGCACGCCCGAGGATCTACGCGTAGTCACCGACATTTTCGACAATGAAATTACAGTATATCTTCCGGTGAAGAGTAGAAAATGCTATTAGTTGCCATTATGACACTGAAGAAACTACACGAATAACGGCATTTATTTTCCGTTTTAAGCAATTCAAACCCTCCACATAGAAAAGTAATACTCAAACATGATGTTGACAAGGATTTCATTAATCTAATATCTGAACTTTGTTTAAATTTAACTGAGGGCAATGTTCAACTGCCAGAAGGTGTTAGACACCAGACAAAGCAACATCGTTCCACTGTACGCGCCTTGGCTTGTAAAAACAAAGGCAAAAAAATTTAAAAGAAAACGGCTCCTTCAAGCAGGCGGTAGCTTTTTCACACTTTTACTGCCAATAATTGCAGGACTTGTAAACAGTTTTCTCTAGAGAATGGCAAAACCCTATAAATTGACACCATTTGAACTTGTCCTCTCGCCCGTCGAACATTTTGAAGACAATCTAAGCAAATTCATTAATGATGAGAGTATTGCCGATGATAAAAAACCGCTTTTAGTCCAAGATACGTTGCGATGTGTAGAAAAACATAACACATATCGTGAGAGACCCGTCGCCACTGATCCCTTTAAACATGAAACATCTCAAGATCCTGCACAATCAAAGGAGAAGGACTTGAACTCAATTGTATTGAAAATTGGAAACCTATTGCCACTGTCCTATCGAGAACAGAGTAAAAGAGTATTTTCTTATCTCCTGTTTGAAACTGGCGATCAAGTTCAAGTCGACAGCACAGGGAAACGAATTATAATTCAGGGAAAAAGTTATAATCTAGTTGATTTAATTTGTGATATGGTGACGAATCGTAAAGGACTTTTATCCTTTGACGATAATCTATACACCTTTCTGTGTGTATCAAACTTTCCCAAAAGTCTTATTGGCAATAAGCAAATTCTAAAGAAACTAAGAGAATATAGTCCTCCAACAACACCATTTAAAAAAGAAGAAGATTCAATATTTGAAGATACTATCAGCACCAATGATTTTACAACACCTGTAGCTGCTATTCAAAAGTAAAGACGAATTGATTCGCCCACTAGTGTGTAAAAAGGGAGTAGTCATTACACTACACTTCCGCATACAAAGTAAATGAAGTTCTGAAAGCTGTCTATGAAAATATTGGTGAGGTGGGAAGTTTTAGTTCCCCCAAAACGCTTTCCAATGTCTCCAGCATCACATTGAAAAATGCAAAAGAATATTTAGAAAATGAGTTGAGTTTCACACTACATCAGAATCACATGCTTCGCAGCAAACAATATCGACAAACTAAAGCCTTTTTCCCCCTGCATATAATGCAAATGGATCTTTTAACTTTAGACGCAGTTCAACGGCGTCACAATGCACCCTACAAATATATTCTGGTGGCAATCAGTGTCTTTAGTCGCTATGCCTATGCCATCTCACTGCGATCAAAGAGAGGTGTTGAAGTTGCTCGGGCCATTGAAAGTATTCTAGAACAGGATTCATTTAGAAAAATTCAATCGGATCGTGGCAGTGAATTTGTTAATCCCCATGTGCAAAAGGTTCTATTGAAATATAATACAATACTTTATCATAGTCACAGTCCGATAAAGGCTGCTGGGGATTAACTATTAATAATAATTATACGTATATTAAATTCAATTTATTGTAGCCTGATAAATACATCGGCTTTTATTCATGATTTAGATAAAATCATGTTGATTTATAATCAACGACCCCATTGATCTCTGTCCAACTCTAGCACCAACGGGATGTTCACTACAGTGAAAATACATTTGATGCTTTTCTAAAGCAATACTCCAATGGCAAACGAGAAGAAAAAGAAGAAGAAATTCAATGTTGGTGATACTGTTTGAATTAATAGAACCACCAATATTTTTGAAAAGGGAAATTATTTATGGAGCACTGAACTTTTTAAAGTGTCCAAAATTCTAGATAACCTTCCCATAACTTATCTACTGCTAGACACCAAAGATGATGAGATTCTCGGCAGATTTTATGAATATGAATTGTAAAATATTAGAAACAGAAGCGGAATTTATCAAATTGAAAAAATATCAAATATACGCACTCACATGGGCAAGAGACCTTTGCTTGTTCGCTGGCTAGGATACCACTAATATTTTAATTCTTGGGCCAGTACTGAAGATATTAACAATACCTAATGATTTTTATGTAAATTTTATGTCCAATGTTTCGGATCTTCTCTACATCGGATCTGAATAGAAGAAGTTATTTTTGGTAAACACTCTCCCCCAAAGTCACCGTTAATACCTGAATTTAATAAGTTTCTAGTGTCGTCTGTATTATTAAAAATGACAAGGGGGTATTCTTACATAAAAGAACATATGAAATAAAAATCAGACCAAATGCTCGGCAACCACCACCATTTGCTGACGAAAAAATTAAAACTATTCATTTGTTGAATTATCCATCCGTTGTATTACCCTATGATGGACTCTACTGTATGAATGATTTATCTCGTACCATTAATAAAATTATGTCAGCTCGTCGATAACAAAATTCTCACTTCAAATATTCAAAGGAGGAGGGTTATATCTATAGTAGTTCTCGTCTTGACAGTGACAAATTTATTTTCAACGACAATCTCAAGGAGTTTCTTGGCTTTAAGCTGAATATAATCAATGGTAAAAGTGTCGGAAACACTAATTTCATTCTTGCTGACTACCCGCCTGCCTTCTCCACGGACACTTGTATATTTCTGTATGCCTTATTTATGGACACACCTCAGGTTGGTGATTCAAATCTTCCCCTCCTACGAGTTCTTGAACGAAAAACCAATCAAGAGCACAGTCATCACTACATTATAAAGCATCTTCAGTATAGTCTCGTTAACACTTGCTATTTGAAATTCAGTCAGTTAACAATAAGAATCGAATTAGGCGATCCAATAGCAATTTCAAAGAGTTTGGCTGTGATTACACGCCATTTTCGTCCCATCGTTCAACAAGATGTCTAATAAAAAAGGGGTATTCACTTGTCTTGATATTGACTGCTATGTTAATACTCTTGGCCCAAGACAACAGGGCAATGGAATGGACTATTACAAGGGTCGCTCGTCAATGTCTGGTTATGGTCTTGGCAGCTGGTTTGCTAAGCTGTTTCGCTCTTCGCTACCACTGGCTAGAAAATATCTTGTACCGGCTGCGACAGATTTTGCATCCTCTACACTATACGATTGGGGCTCTGGCAAGGATTTTAAAAAAAGTGCTACGGAAAATCTTAGGTCCAGCGCGCGAACCCTTGGTGAGAAATTAAAACAGAATGGTAAAGGTTTAAAAAGGTCAAGAAACAATGCATCACTCGTCAGTCTCTACTCAGGTCGGAAACGAAATACATCCCTTCTGTCAAAGAAAAGAAGGAAAAACCCGACACGTGCTGTAAACAGAAGCCCCAGGAAGAAAATTGCTAGATCGAAACTTGATTTCTTCTCCTAAGAAGTCCTACCTACCACATAAGGATTCTCAACCTTCAATCACCGCCTCATTGAATCTATTCAATGCTGAAAATGTTGATGTGAGTTTCAAGCATGGATACTATGAACAATTTTATGCACAACAACCCCTCTCCGATAATATCCACTTTCAAATTTATTCCAATGAAGACTACTTTATGGACATGTATTCAACATTTATAGATTTGCAAATGAAAGTCCGGAAATCCGATAATGCAATGCCGATTCGGGCCGATGGGATATCCTATGAAAATTGTATACTACATAATTTATTTCGTCAAATTAGTATCTACATCAACGGTACGCTGGTGAGCACAAGCAACATTCTCTCAAATTATACGAGCTATATGCAATTCATACTGATGACACCCAAGTCATACAAGGAATTGAAAGGTGCCTCCAATGGATATGAATATATTACTAATACTGATATTACAGATGCACTTAAAAATGCTACAACTAGTGAATTACATCTAGTTTGAAAAATATATCATGAAATATTTAATATACCCCAATGGCTGCAACCCAATGTTAAAGTGGATATAAAACTAACGCTTGCACCCTCTAATTTCATTTTGAGAAAAGAACTTGTTGGCAATCCCGATGTAAGTCTCTCCCTCACCTCGGCACTACTTCATGTACGCAAACAACAGTTCATGAGTTCTGTTGCTTTGGCCGTGGAAAAACTGAGAACCAATGGCAACAATATTAAACTACTTGTTCCTCATACAATCACCAATCAGCGTCATATTGCCGTGGGGTAAAGCACCTTCACCAATTCATCCTTTATCCATGGTGAAGTCCCCTCGAAATTGTCTTTGGCCTTTGTGATGAGCGCCAGTGCAATAGGATCATGGACTGAATGTCCACATAAATTCGAGATGTTTGGACTTTCATCTCTTGTGTGCAAAGTAAACGGCATCCCACTCTACAATCTATCTTTTGATAAATCCTATAGAACATTGTATGAGTTGAACATGCAAACCCTAGATCATGATTCTCAACTATTTTAAAATGGTATAACCGAAGATATGTTTTCTAAAACACATGGTATCATTGTACTTGATTTGTCTGGCACACAGGATATGAGTATAGTACGTACGGGGAGTGTGCGTTTAGAGTGTAAATTTGCAGACCCATTGGCTGAGAGTATTGCCCTAATCTAACTAAATCAATATGAAACCTATTGGGAAATCACTCCAGAAGGCAGTGTTCTACTACACTTGGTGCCATGAACACAAGTCAAATAATCAGTGTATTTAATATGGACCCCTACATGTCCCAGTACAAATCCTATTGTCTACCCTCAGACTATCTGGGAAAAATTCAACGCATAAACAATAACTTGATTATTGTTAATAGAAGTCCATCGACTGTGCTGACGGGTCGTTGGTTGTGCATCTATCAAACAGTGAAGAATATCGAATTTTTTGATCCTCTTGGTCTACCCTATACATTCTACACACCCCACATCAGCAACTATATTGAGAGCAGTGGGAAACTATTATTCAAAATCGAAAGAGGGTGCAGGATCTAACCACTAAAAGCTGTGGCTTCCATGCACTACTATATTTTGTGTTCCGATGTCGCGGCTATACTTACAAGCAGTTTCTCCACATTTATAGTGACAATCCCCGTCTGAATGATTTTCTAGTGGAAAATATTCTCTCGGACCTATACAGTAATGATTTCAGTGCCCTATGAGTAAAGTGCTTAAAAAATTTTTGTGAATTTCTTTATTAATAAAATGTATAAATACAACATTGTCTTTAAATTTACACTTTTAGATTTCTTTATCGGTGCATAGACATCTGTCGTGAACCACTAATTCTGGTAAATCATTTGGATTCACTGTATATTGATCTTGATTGACGGCAGTCAGGGTCAAACTTTCTACAGTACAATGTAACTTCACTCTTATCATATCTCTTTGTACAGTCAATGATACTATTTGCATTCATATTATGAAATTCACGAGTTTCAATCTGTCTATTTGAAGCAATATCACATACAGTATTTTCAAATGGTGAATCACATTCGGTAACTGCCAAATAAAAATCACTTGGTTTATAGTCATTGTAGGCAGTGTCATCACAACGATGACGTGTAAACCAAATTTTCTTGTTACCCCAACAGTTGACTCGTAGACCAGATTCTTGCTCCCAGAATAGTTTAAATCTACGACGAT
This sequence comes from Artemia sp. Qi Xiang Cuo, assembly GCF_049724085.1. Classification (NCBI taxonomy): domain Eukaryota; kingdom Metazoa; phylum Arthropoda; class Branchiopoda; order Anostraca; family Artemiidae; genus Artemia; species Artemia sp. Qi Xiang Cuo. The sequence continues at coordinate 78,106,742 of NC_142794.1, read as the reverse complement.
ACCAATCTCGTAGAAATAAACTAAAATTACGTTTGGGATTCTTTCCAATCATAGCGGGGTAAGTATTCTCCCACTGATCAGATTTATCATTGTGACAATTGGAGCACAGGTGCCCTCTAGGATGAGAGTTACACACCTCTTCAAGACGAATTACATCCTTTAATTTGTACTGCATAGCCTCCATGTAATTTACAAGGATTACATAATTTACACTTTTCACTATAGTCATATATAAGTGTACAATTCTCACATTGAGACCAACTGCCAAGTGTGTACAAGCACAATGGACATATATAGAACATTTTTTGGTTTCCGATGTGAACTCACTCACAGCTAAAACGAAACTGATCGTCCTCGCTCGATAAATTCAATGAGAGGGAAATGGGGGAGAGGAGTAGCTCTGTAACGTTACCTCTTTCGAATGATGGGGAGAGCCATCTACATTGAATCCATTGGCAATCTTTTCAAAAGTATATCCACAGTATGATTTTACTTTGTTCCAATTAATATATCAATAAATTGAGTATAAGCATTTGAATCACATTTTAAAAGTTTCATACAATAGTCCAATGGGGGAGAATCACTCCTCATTATATTGTCAAGTGTTCCCTGACAGGAGAATATCCTGCGTTTAAGAGATAACTCGAGAAAATCATCATCCAAAATCAAATGTTTTTCCATAAACACTAGATTTGATCTAATTCTCTCTTTCTCAAATTTATTCATTTTTCAGTCCTTTCACTCCGACTGCTGACTCTAGACTGACCCTGATTCGTTAGCCCTAACCAGAAAAGAAAGGGAACATTTTCGATTTCGAAACAATTTTATTGAATAATTACAACAACATCAATAATACAGAGCATGTACAATTAACGATAGAGTTAATTGTCTTCGATTTGTTTCACTAATGCACTTAAAGCACATTGAAGTCTATTCACATGTGCTATATCAACTTTTGCGGCAAAACATAATTGATCTTCCATTTTAAATTTGCTCAAGGATATCACATATCTTGCATATACTGCATCCCATTCCAGACGAAGCCGAGATTCTTTCATAATTTCCACCGCAATGTTTGGTGCTCTTGTATTATTACCATCAACTCCACTATCAACTTCTAATAGTGTAAACATTCCACTCATTATTACAAATATATATCCAAATGAGTAAAGTCAAAACTGTTCTTCTCACTCCTTTGAATTCTATTCACAGACTAATAAAACTCTAGAAAAAATCCCGTTCCTCATAGTCCATCCATTGATTATTAGTAGCCCTGCCTCTTTTGGGTTAAGAAGGAGGATTTATGCGACTCGCTGATTGGATGAAAAAAAAATACAAGATCTAACTGTTTCTCGGGCACTGTTATCATTTAACAATTTTATCCACAACAACAAATACTATTTCTGGATACCATGACATTCGCTGAGAGCGTGCACTTACAACAACAACAACATCGACCTTGACATTCGCTGAGAGCGTGCACTTACAACAACAAGAAGGAAGTGTCATTGACCTGCCCCCATTAGACTCAATAATCCATGAACGGGACAAAGTTTCTGTTTTTCAAATTCTCACTGACAAAATCCATAAAAACATCAAATAAATCGATCAACACACATAACCGCCCATGAAAACAGACATAACTGTTACAAAGTTCCTGTTTTTCCAAGTGAGAAAATTCCTGTTTTTTCATTCTCAGTTATAAAACCATAAACCACGTGGTTCTGACACGACTCAATAAGGCCCTTCTACTGACGTAACTTACGAATTAACTTACGTAACGAACTTCTATATTCATATACGAATATACGTAATAAAAACATATATGTTTTTATTGCGTATATTAGGGAGTTTGCTCCCTAGTCAATACCTCGCTCCTTATGCTAAAGTTCGAATTTTATTCGAATCACAAACCCCTGAATCACAAAGGCCTGTTAATTAGAATAGTTAGCTCTTTTGAAAGTATTAAAAATGGACTTTAGCGTAAAGGCCGAGGTTTTAACTAGATGGTGAACTCCCTCATATACGAAAAAATTTTTGTGTTTTAAGTTATAATGTTTCTCCTCACTTTCAGTTGAAAAAACTTGTTTTTTTTATTTAATTTCTGATCGTTTTTTTTAAATCATGCTGGGAAATCCGGCACCCCCTTCATAAAAATACGCCTTCCCCCAAGGAAACATCCTCAATGGAAAGATCCTCTCTTGTAACCCCCTCTTCTGACCCCCCCCCCCACAAGAAAAAAATCCCTATTGAAACTTCTGTATACTTCCCATTAACCAATACTATTTGTAAACAATGGGCGAAGTCCGTAAGTTACAGCTCTTCCCCCGGGAACTGTGGGGGATTAAGTCATCCTCAAAGACATGTTTATTGAATTTTCGACTATGTTGAACAAAATGACTATCTCAAAATTTTGATTGGGCGAATTCGGGAAAAAAATGAGCGTGGGAGGAGGCCAAGTTGCCCTCCAATGTTTTTGGTCACTTAAAAGGGTACTAGAACTTTCAATTTCCGTTCACGATATTCTAGGACTACTGGATCGATACGATCACCCCTGGGAAAAAAAAACAACAAAAAACAAATGAACACACATCCGTGATCTTTGTTCTGGCAAAATTACAAAATTCCACATTTTTGCAGATAGGAGATTGAAAATTCTATACCAGGGTTCCCTGATACGCTGAATCTGATATTGTCATTTTCATTAAAGTTCTGTGACGTGTAGGGGTTGTTTCCCCCTTTTTCGAAAATAAGGCAAATTTTCTCAGGCGCGTAACTTCTGATGGTGAAGACTAAACTTAATGAAAGATATATATTTGAAATCAGCATAAAAATCTGATTCTATTGATGTATCTATTGGTTTCAAAATTCCTGTTTTTAGAGTGTCGGTTACTATTGAGCCGGGTCGCTCCGTACTTACAGTTCGCTACCACGAACTGTTTGATGGAGAAAAGTCAAACATTAGCATAAAGAGTAGGAAAAGATCCACAGGATCATTTATGTCCTCTTTTATTTCGTTTCAAATTTTCTTTTGTTGAATTTCTGTTCGCTTTTAATATCATTTTTTGTGGTACTAAAAATATTGGGAGAATTCCTACCAAGCTGCCCTCAAGCGGCCATCAAAATTTTTTTAGTGTCTAAAATGCCAAAATGAAGAGGAAATTTTTTTTAAGTTGAAACTTAAAGGGATTTCGTTCATCTGGACGGAGGTTTTGCGTGACTTTTGATCTTCTACGGGGCTGAAGCCATCGCACCCTTTACACTAGGACTCTCTGATGTTAAAATACGTTATGTAGATATGTTCAAATACATTAAAAGATAGTATGTAAATATAAAAAGAGAAACTTTTCCATCTGAAGTCGCTGAAAACAAAGTTCATTTTAGCACCTACGACTCCCCCCCCAAAAAAAAAAATCTGGTGAGGTCTATGATGTCTCACCTTGTCTTTTTCTCCTCTGTGCCGGTAGGTGTGTGAATTTAATACTTTTAGCTTCATAGAAAAAGATTCCCAAAATGGGAGGAGCAATATTGTCCCCATCCCATTTCACCAAAAATAAATGTGTTCACCAAAACTATTCTCGGGAATAAAGAGGGATTATATAACAATTTATATAAATTATCAATTCATTTTAATTAAAATGCAATCTAAGAGGCATCTGCCCCTTCCCTTCTTATAAAATGATCTACCGCCCCTCCTTCAGGATATCTGATGCGCATTTACACACCCCTCCATGAAGCATGAAAAAGATCAGTTTATTTAAATATAGCTTTAAAAGAAATCTCAGAAAGCTTTTTTCAATAAGATGGGAGGTATCTCCCGACAGCATCCTTATTTAAGTTTAGTTAAAACGAAGAAAGATGAACTCCCTACCCCTTTTTGCATTTACTTCAAGGTTTGTGGAGAGTTAGACAATTTTGGCATTAAAAAGCGCTGTTTTAGGTATATGCCCCCCCCCCCACTCGCCTATATAACAATACAGTGCCTCTTCTTCATAATAGCTAATGCACAAGCATACATTAATAAGCATAATTTCATGAAAAAACAGGTGAATCAACTAAGTTAGTCTAATTAAGCATTAAAATAAATGTTCATATTAACCATTTATCTTTTGTTGACTAAATGACTTTCCAGGAACGAATACACCACCGTGTGGCCTTAATTTTTCTGTAACTGGGAAAATCATTGGGCTATATAGCTCTTCGATATATTTAATCGATCAACTATCTCAGAATTTTCGATTGATAGCAGCTTGATCCTCTTTTGGGCCAAATCGTAATTTAGAGTAGAGGGGGAGGTGCTACTCCCGCGATTCACCCCTGCTGCCACCTACAACTTTTTTGCACTCCAAATAAGGGCATCGCCTCCCTAGGGAGAAAGATTGCGTAATCGGTCAGTGACCTCTTTTTTCAATGTGTCAACAACAACAACATCGACCTTGACATTCGCTGAGAGCGTGCACTTACAACAACATCGACCTTGGAACACCTGTGCTGTCGACCTCAATTCACCTATCGTGAATCAATAATTCCCCTTAGAAACAACAAATTAATTTCCCCTTTCTTGACAGATCAATCAATCAATGACATCATCTGTCAGACTTTAAAAATTTTCGCCTAGAAACATTTCTCCAGGAATAGATTCAAATCATTAATGTCCTTGCCTCGGGAACAGTTCTACTGGTCGAACTCCAAAGGATATTAATAGCCAAAGGACATAGAAACAATTCTCCGTGAAACATCTTAGCGATGAATTGTTTTAGCGCGCGAAAAGGTTTCTTATAAATTTGAAACGTGTTAGCGCAGAGATGCCAATAACAAAGGAACACGCTGAATTTGTGTTTAGGGATTATTTGGGCGAAACCTTTTTAGACAGGTTATGGAACTATTTCGGAGAAACAGATAGAGACATTTTAAAAGAAGATTTTTGAAGAGATTTTAGAAGAGAATTTAATGGTGAAACTCTGTGGTCGTTATAATACACAAGTTTCATTTGAACAGTGTTGTGAGGTCCTCTAACCCAACCCCAAAGGGTTCCAATCCTCCTACCCCAACCCCGAAGGAAGCCCCCGGTCCTCAAAGGTCCCCCAAGCGCCCACAGGGCCCCCGGCGCCCCCCAAGGCCCCCCCCGACCCTCAACGGCCAGCCCCGGGCCCCCAAAGGCCCATCGAGCTCCCAAAGGACCAACGGGGTCCCAAAGGCCCTCCACCGGTCCCCAAATGTCCCCCAGGCCCTCAACTGTCCCCCCGGACCCTCAAAGGCCCCCCAAGCTCCCAAAGGGCCACCGGCGCCCCCAAAAGGCCCACCCAGACCCTCAACGGCCATCCCCGGGCCCCCCAAAGGCCCATCGAGCTCCCAAAGGACCAACGGAGTCCCAACGGCCCGCCCCCGGTCCCCCAATGGTCCCCCGGCCACCAACGGGCCCCCCGGACCCTCAAAGGCCCTCCCTGTGCCCAAAGGCCCTCCCTGTGCCCCCCAAAGGCCCTACCCCGGCCCCCAAAGGTCCCCCAGACCAGAGAAGCGCCGCCGGGATGCGCCGGGGGCCAGGACAGCGCCGCCGGATGTGTCTCAGGGATGCGCCGCGGGTCAGGAAAGAACTGCAGGGGATGCGCCGCAGGGAGGCACCGCGGGAAAGTGCCGCAGGATGCGCCGCAGGGATGCGCCGCAAAAAAAAGTAAACTAAAAAGTAAAAATTTCGAAATGTTATCCCCCAAACGCCCTCCTCGGACCCCCAAAGGCCCTCCCCTGGTCCTCAAAGGTCCCCCGGGCTCCCAAAGGGCCAACCGGCCCCCAAGGGTCCCCCCGACCCCCAAAGGGCCACCCCCGGTCCCCCAAGGTCCCCCGCTTAAAATGACATGAAATATGCGTACGGCTCTACCAATCTTACTCTGTGCTTGTTCATGGACACGACGCGGCTTTTCCACTGGTACTCTATGGCAGGTTATCGACACTAGCGAGTTTATAGCATGCATTAAATCAGTATTTTTTACGCAGTGGAAGGATCAACACACAATTCATATCTGTAAAAAGTGAAGATGAATTATTCAATGAAAGTATGTGCACATGAAAAAATCATTGTCGTGTTGAACGCTGGCAAGGAGAAATACCTGAACTATGAAACGAGTGCAAGTGGAGATCTTATTGGCAATGTATGCATACGTTGTCATGACAGTGAGGAGTTAAATTCCTTTGGTGTACCCAAGAATTTCCATCATGTAAGTGGTGGATATGCGAGAGTAACATTACCAGAGAAAGTAGTAGTCAAAGAGAATGCAAACTTAAAAATAATAGTTGATGAAGAGGGACAACTTCTGGCTAATGGTTCTGGTAGAATGTTAGCCGATGATAGATCTTATCGCAATTCTTCCGGTGTTACCATTCGAATGAAATCAAAAGGAAAAAGAAGACATGCATACAACTGCATCAACATCATAAATCATATCATGTCAATGTGTCAAAACTGCTATCTATGTAAAAATAATGTGACAATAGACAGTGAAATCGCAGGCAGAATAAAAAGGACATTAGCAGACAATATTATCAACGAATATAAAGATGAATTGACGGAAAGTGAAGCGCAAGTGTACTAATAATGTATAATAATGTATTTAACATATTTTTATATCATTATTCTACATGTCCTTATTTCATTAAAAATATCTTATGCGTTATTTTGTTAAGTGTTCATTATTTTTAGGGTATGCTAGAACGTCCAAAGTTCAGAATATCTATTAAAAAAGTCAGAGATGTAAGAAAAATAATTTTAGAGATAATGATACTACTATTCCAAATTATTCATAGAAGATAGAAAAGTTCAAGTTCTCTTCTGAATTTTACCAACAAACACAATTCAATTATAATTTCACCAGAGAAAATAAAAAGATTCCACTCCAGTTTTAAGTTCACCAAGACATTAAAAAATTTAAAGTTCAGTTCTAAATTTTTCCTTAGAAGATAGGAAAAGTTATACTATGATAGTGATTATTTTCCATGAAGATAAAAAATTTCACTTTAATTCTAAATTTTCTTAAATTCAATTCCGACCTTTCTCAAAGAGATGAAAAAATTTAAAGTTCTGTTCCAAATATTTACCCGGAAGGAGAAAAGTTCAACTTCAATTCTGAATTTTCTCAATGAAAATGAAATAAGTTATTGATCAATTCTATTTTCCCAAAATAATATAAAATTTTCCACTTCACTTCAGATTTTTCACAAAGAGATGAAAAAATTTTAAATATTTTTCCAAATTTTTCTTAGAAGATAGAAAAGATCAAGTTCTAATTTGAATTTTACCAAAGAACACATTTCAATTCTAATTTCTCCAGAGGAAATAAAAAGCTTCCACTTCAGTTTTAAGTTTACCAAGACATTAAAAAATTTAAAGTACAGTTCTAAATTTTTCCTTAGAAGATAGGATTAGTTATACTTTGATTGTGATTATTTTCTATGAAGATAAAAAGTTTCACTTTAATTCTAAATTTTCTTAAATTCAGTTCCGACCTTTCTCAAAGAGATGAAAAAATTAAAAGTTCTGTTCAATATATTTTCTCGGAAGAAGAAAAGTTCAACTTCGATTCAGAATTTTCTCATTGAAAATGAAATAAGTTATTGATCAATTCTATTTTCCCAAAATAATATAAAAATTTTCCACTTCACTTCAGATTTTTCTCGAAGAGATGAAAAATTTAAAATACTATTCCAAATTTTTCATAGAAGATAGAAAAGTTCAAGTTCTCTTCTGAATTTTACCAACAAACACAATTCAATTCTAATTTCTCCAGAGAAAATAAAAAGCTTCCACTTCAGTTTTGAGTTCACCAAGACATAAAAAATTTAAAGTTCTGTTCTAAATTTTTCTGTAGAAGATAGGAAAAGTTATACTATGATAGTGATTATTTTCTGTGAAGATAAAAAGTTTCACTTTAAATCTAAATTTTCTTAAATTCAGTTCTGACTTTTCACATAGAGATGAAAAAATTTAAGGTTCTGATCCAAATTTTTCATAGAATATTGGAAAAGTTATACTTTGATCTTGAATATTCAAGTTCTCTTCTGAATTTTACCCAAGAACACACTTCCAGTCTAATTTTTCCAGAGAAAACAAAAATCTTACACATCAATTAATTATTTCACAAAGAAATAAATAAATTTAAAGTTCAATTCCGATTTTTCTGTGGAAGATGGAAAGATAAATAACATACTTTTGAATATTTTCACGGAAGATAAAAAGTTCTAGTTCAATTTAAAATTTTATCAACAAAGTCAAGGAAATTTCAAGTTCTCTTCTGAATTTTCTCAATGAAAAAGAAATTAGTCATTGATCATTTCTATTTTTTCCAAATAATATAAAAATTTTCCACTTTAGTTCAGATCTGTCTCGAAGAAATGAAAAATCTAAAATACTGTTCAATATTTTCTCAACGAAGCGAAGAAAAGTTCAAGTTCTCGTCTGAATTTTACCAAAGAACACACTTCAATTCTAATTTCTCCAGAGAAAATAAAAATTTTCCAATTCAGTTCTTTATTTCACAAAGACATAAAGAAATTTAAAGTTCAATTCTAAATTTTTCGGTGGACGATTGAAAACGTAATACCATACTTGTGAATATTTTCATGGAAGATAAAAAGTTCTAGTTCAATTTAAAATTTTCTCAACGAAGTGAAGAAAAGTTCAAGTTCATATTCTGAACTTTACCAAAGAACACACTTCAATTCTAATTTCTCCAGAGAAAACAAAAATCTTCCACTTCAGTTCATTATTTCACTAAGACATAAAGAAATTTAAAGTTCAATTCTAATTTTTCGGTGGAAGATGGAAAAAGTAATATCATACTTGTGAATATTTTCACGGAAGATAAAAAGTTCTAGTTCAATTTTAAATTTTATCAACGAAGTCAAGGAAAGTTCAAGTTCTCTTCTGAATTTTCTCAATGAAAAAAAAATTAGTCATTAATCATTTCTATTTTTCCAAATAATATAGAAATTTTCCACTTTATTTCAGATCTCTCTCGAAGACATGAAAAATTTAAAATAATGTTCCAAATTTTTCAAGGAAGATAAAAAAGTTCAAGTTCTCGTCGGAATTTTATCAAAGAAAACAATTCAATTCTAATTTCTACAGAGAAAATAAAAATATTCCACTTCAGTTCTTTATTTCACAAAGACATAAAGAAATTTAAAGTTCAATTCTAAATTTTTCGGTGGAAGATAGAAAAAGTAATACCAAACTTGTGAATATTTTCACGGAAGATAAAAAGTTCTAGTTCAATTTAAAATTTTGTCAACGAAGTCAAGGAAAGTTCAAGTTCTCTTCTGAACCTTACCAAAGAACACACTTCAATTCTAATTTCTCCAGAGAAAACAAAAATCTTCCACTTCAATTCTTTATTTCACAAAGACATAAAGAAATTTAAAGTTCAATTCTAATTTTTCGGAGGAAGATAGAAAAAGTAATACCATACTTGTGAATATTTTCACGGAAGATAAAAAGTTCTAGTTCAATTTAAAATTTTCTCAAAGAAGTCAAGGAAAGTTCAAGTTCTCTTCTGAAATTTAACAAAGAACACACTTCAATTCTAATTTCTCCAGAGAAAACAAAAATCTTCAACTTCAGTTCTTTATTTCACAAACACATAAAGAAATTTAAAGTTCAATTCTAAATTTTTCGGTTGGAGATAGAAAAATTAATACCATACTTGTGATTATTTTCACGGAAGATAAAAAGTTATAGTCCAATTTTAAATTTTCTCAATAAAGTGAAGAAAAGTTCATATTCTTTACTGAACTTTACAAAAGAACACAATTCAATTCTAATTTCTACAGAGAAAATAAAACTATCCCAATTAAGTTCTTTATTTCACAAAGACATAATGAAATTTAAAGTTCAATTATAAATTTTTAGGTGGAAGATAGAAAAATTAATAAAATCCTTGTTAATATTGTAACTGAAGATAAAAATTTCTATTTAAAATTAAAATTATCTCAAAGAAGGGAAGAAAAGTTCAAGTTCTCTTCTGAAATTTCCTAAAGAACACAATTAATTTCTAATTTCACCAGAGAAAATAAAAATCTTCCACTTCAGTTCTTTATTTCACAAAAGACATTAAGAAATTTAAAGTTCAATTCTAAATTTTTCTGTTGAAGATAGAAAAAGTAATATCATACTTGTGAATATTTTCACGGAAGATAAAAAGTTCTAGTTAAATTTAAAATTTTCTCAACGAAGTGAAGAAAAGTTCAAGTTCTCTTCTGAACTTTACCAAAGAACACACTTCAATTCTAATTTCTCCAGAGAAAATAAAAATTTTCCACTTCAGTTTTAAGTTCCCCAAAGAAATAAATAAATTTAAAGTTCCATTCTAAATTTTTAGATTGAAGATAGAAAAAGTAATAATATGACTCTGATTGTTTTACATGAAGATCAAAAGTTTCAATTTATTTATAATTTTTCTTAAATTCAGTTCTGATTTTTCTCAAAGAGATGAAAAATTTAAAGTTCATTTCTAAATTTTTATCTAGAAGATAGGAAAAGTTATACTACGATTGTGATTACTTTCCAGTGAAGATAAAAAGTTTCACTTTAATTCTAATTTTCTTAAGTTCACTTCCGATTTTTTGCAAAGGGTTGAAAAATTTAAAGTTCTGTTCCAAATTTTTCATAGAAGATAGAAAAAGTTATACATTGATTTGAATATTCGACATGAAGATAAGGATCATCACTTTAATTCTGAGTTTTCTCGAAGAAGTGCAAAATGTTCAAGTTCTCTTCTGAATTTCCTTAAAGAAGTAAGAAAATTTGGGTAAGTTCTTAATTTTAACCAATGAAAATGAAAAAAAGATTCCCCTTCAGTTATTAATTCCTCAAAGACATAAAAAATTAAAAGCTCTCTTTTAATTTTTCCAAGAAAATAAAAAGGCTCCACTTCAGTTCTGGTTTTTTCTCAAAGAGATGAAAAATTTAAAGTTCTATTCTAATTTTAAATTAAATTTTGGCTCCTTTGTCTTATGGATTTACCCATCAAATTTTTAAATTAGAAAAGGAGAGACTCGTTCTATTATTAAAGACAATCGTTCAAACTCCTTCATCTAACCTCCAAAACAATAGGTTAGGTTCAGTATAAATAAATATTAATAAATAAATAGAAACATTTCTACATGTTTAAGTTAGGTTAGGTTAGGTTAACTTATCATGAGTGCTCATGATAAATTAACCTAACCTTTTCCGGCGAGTATGGTTAGGTTAGGTTAGGCTAGATTAAGTTAGGTTAGATCAGGTTAGGTTAAGTTAGGTTAGGTTATCCTACGGACGCTTCACTTAGGTTAGCTTAGGTTAGGTGAGAGACAGGCAAAAAGTTAGGTGTATGATTAGGCTAGATTAAGTTAGGTTAGGTTAAGTTAGGTTAGGTTAGGTTGGCCTACGTACGCGCGCGTACGTCGGCTAAATTGCGAAAATTCACTTCGTTGAGAATAATTTAAATTGAACTAAAACTTTTTATCTTCCATGAAAATATTCACAAGTATGATATTACTTTTTCCATCTTCCACCAAAAAATTAAAATTGAACTTTAAATTTATTTATGTCTTTGTGAAATAATGAACTGAAGTGGAAGATTTTTGTTTTATCTGGAGAAATTAGAATTGAAGTTTGTTCTTTGGTAAATTTCAGAATATGAACTTGAACTTTTTTTCACTTCGGTGAGAAAATTTTAAATTGAACTAGAACTTTTTATCTTCCATGAAAATATTCACAAGTATGGTATTACTTTTTCTATCTTCCACCGAAAAATTTAGAATTGAACTTTAAATTTCTTTATGTCTTTGTGAAATAAAGAACTGAAGTGGAAGATTTTTATTTTCTCTGGATAAATTAGAAATGAAGTGTTTATTTCACAAAGACATAAAGAAATTTAAAGTTCAATTCTAATTTTTCGGTGGAAGATAGAATAAGTAATACCATACTTGTGAATATTTTCACGGAAGATAAAAAGTTCTAGTTCAATTTAAAATTTTATCAACGAAGTCAAGGAAAGTTAAATTTCTATTCTTAACTTTACCAAAGAACACACTTCAATTCTAATTTCTCAACATAAAACAAAAATATTCCACTTCATTTATTTATTTCACAAAGAAACTAATAAATTTAAAGTTCAATTCTAAATTTTTTGGTGGGAGATAGAAAAATTAATACCATACTTGTGATTATTTTCACGGAAGATAAAAAGTTCTAGTCCAATTTTAAATTTTCTCAATGAAGTGAATAAAAGTTCATGTTCGTTACTGAAGTTTACCAAAGAACACAATTCAATTCTAATTTCTACACTTCAGTTCTTTTCTTCACTTCGTTGAGAAAATTTTAAATTGAACTAGAACTTTTTATCTTCCGTGAAAATAATCAAAAGTATGGTATTAATTTTTCTATCACCCACAGAAAAATTTAGAATTGAACTTATTTCTTTATGTCTTTGTGAAATAAATAACTGAAGTGGAAGATTTTGTTTTTCTCTGGAGAAATTAGAATTGAATTGTGTTCTTTGTTAAAGTTCAGAAGATAAATTTAAATTTAATTTACTTCTTTGAGAAAATTTTAAATTGAACTAGAACTTTTTATCTTCATTGAAAATATTCACAAGTATGGTATTACTTTTTCTATCTTCCACCGAAAAATTAGAATTGAACTTTAAATTTTTTTATGTCTTTGTGAAATAAAGAACTGAAGTGGAAGATTTTTGTTTTCTCTGGAGAAATTAGAATTGAAGTGTGTTCTTTGGTAAAGTTCAGAAGAGAACTTGAACTTTTCTTCACTTCGTTGAGAAAATTTTAAATTGAACTAGAACTTTTTATCTTCCAGGAAAATATTCACAAGTGCGGTATTACTTTTTCTATCTTCCACCGAAAAATTTAGAATCGAACTTTAAATTTCTTTATGTATTTGTGAAATAAAGAACTGAAGTGGAAAATTTTTATTTTCTCTGGAGAAATTAGAATTGACTTGTGTTCTTTGATAAAATTCCGATGAGAACTTGAACTTTTTTATCTTCCTTGAAAAATTTAGAACATTATTTTAAATTTTTCCTCTCTTCGAGACACATCTGAACTAAAGTGGAAAATTTCTATATTATTTGGAAAAATAGAAATGATTAATGACTAATTTTTTTTTTCATTGAGAAAATTTAGAAGAGAACTTGAACTTTCCTTGACTTCGTTGAGAAAATTTCAAATTGAACTAGAACTTTTTATCTTCCGTGAAAATATTCACAAGTATGATATTACTTTTTCCATCTTCCACCGAAAAATTAGAATTGAACTTTTAAATTTCTTTGTCTTTGTGAAATAATGAACTGAAGTGGAAGATTTTTGTTTTATCTGGAGAAATTAGAATTGAAGTGTGTTATTTGGTAAAGTTCAGAATATGAACTTGAACTTTTCTTCACTTCGTTGAGAAAATTTTAAATTGAACTAGAAATTTTTATCTTCCATGAAAATATTCACAAGTATGATATTACTTTTTCTATCTTACACAGAAAAATTTAGAATTGAACTTTAAATTTCTTTATGTCTATGTGAAATAAAGAACTGAAGTGGAAGATTTTTATTTTCTCTGGAGAAAGTAGAAATGAAGTGTGTTCTTTGCTAAAATTCCGACGAGAACTTGAACTTTTCTTCGCTTCGTTGAGAAAATATTGAACAGTATTTTAGATTTTTCATCTCTTCGAGACAGATCTGAAACAAAGTGTAAAATTTTTATATTATTTGGAAAAAATAGAAATAATCAATGACTAATTTCTTTTTCATTGAGAAAATTCAGAAGAGAACTTGAACTTTCCTTGACTTCGTTGAGAAAATTTTAAATTGAACTAGAACTTTTTATTTTCCGTGAAAATATTCACAAGTATGGTATTACTTTTTCCATCTTCCACCGAAAAATTAGAATTAAACTTTAAATTTCTTTATGTCTTTGTGAAATAATGAACTGAAGTGGAACATTTTTGTTTTCTCTGGAGAAATTAGAATTGAAGTGTGTTCTTTGGTAAAATTCAGAAGAGAACTTGAATATTCATGATCAGAGTATAACTTTTCCAATATTCTATGAAAAATATGGAACAGAACTTTAAATTTTTTCATCTCTATGTGAAAAGTCGGAACTGAATTTAAGAAAATTTAGAATTAAAGTGAAACTTTGTATCTTCATGGAAAATAATCACTATCATAGTATAACTTTTCCTATCTTCTACAGACAAATTTAGAACAGAACTTTAAATTTTTTATGTCTTGGTGAACTCAAAACTGAAGTTGAAGCTTTTTATTTTCTCTGGAGAAATTAGAATTGAATTGTGTTTGTTGGTAAAATTAAGAAAAGAACTTGAACTTTTCTATCTTCTATGAAAAATTTGGAATAGTATTTTAAATTTTTCATCTCTTTGAGAAAAATCTGAAGTGAAGTGGAAAATTTTTATATTATTTTGGGAAAATAGAATTGATCAATAACTTATTTCATTTTCAATGAGAAAATTCTGAATCGAATTTGAACTTTTCTTCTTCCGAGAAAATATATTGAACAGAACTTTTAATTTTTTCATCTCTTTGAGAAAGGTCGGAACTGAATTTAAGAAAATTTAGAATTAAAGTGAAACTTTTTATCTTCATAGAAAATAATCACAATCAAAGTATAACTAATCCTATCTTCTAAGGAAAAATTTAGAACTGAACTTTAAATTTTTTAATGTCTTGGTAAACTTAAAACTGAAGTGGAAGCTTTTTATTTTCTCTGGAGAAATTATAATTGAATTTTGTTCTTTGTTAAAATTCAGATTAGAACTTTATATTTTATATCTTATAATAAAAATTTGGAACAATATTTTAAATTTTTTCATCTCTTTGAGAAAAATATGAAATGAAGTGGAAAATTTTATATTATTTTGGGAAAATAGAATTGATCAATAACTTATTTCATGTTCATTGAGAAAATTCAGAATCGAAGTTGAACTTTTCTTCTTCCGGTGAAATATTTGGAATAGAACTTTAAATTTTTTCATCTGTTTGAGAAAGGTCGGAATTGAATTTAAGAAAATTTAGAATTAAATTGAAATTTTTTATCTTCATGGAAAATAATCACTATCATAGTATAACTTTTCCTATCTTCTAAGGAAATATTTAGAACTGAACTTTAAATTTTTTAATGTCTTGGTGGACTTAAAACTGAAGTGGAAGCTTTTATTTTCTCTGGTAAAATTATAATTGAATTGTGTTTGTTGGTAAAATTCAGAAGAGAACTTTAACTTTTCTATCTTATATGAAAAATTTTGAATAGTAGTATCATTATCTCTAAAATTATTTTTATTACATCTCTGACCTTTTTAATACATATTCTGAACGTTTGACGTTCTAGCATACCCTAAAAATAATGAACACTTAACAAAATAACGCATAAGATATTTTTAATGAAATAAGGACATGTAGAATAATGATATAAAAATATGTTAAATACATTATTAGTACACTTGCGCTTCACTTTCCGTCAATTCATCTTTATATTCATTGATAATATTGTCTGCTAATGTCCTTTTTATTGTGCCTGCGATTTCACTGTCTATTGTCACATTATTTTTACATAGATAGCAGTTTTGATACAATGACATGATATGATTTATGATGTTGAAGCAGCTGTATGCATGTCTTCTTTTTCCTTTTGCTTTCATTTGAATGCTAACACCGGAAGAATTGCGATAAGATCTATCAACGGCTAACATGCTACCAGAATCATTAGCTAGAAGTTGTCCCTCTTCATCAACTATTATTTTTAAGTTGGCATTCTCTTTGACTACTAATTTCTCTGGTAATGTTACTCTCGCATATCCACCTTTGAGGACCAGGGGAGGGCCTTTGGGGGTCCGAGGAGGGCGTTTGGGGGATAACATTTCGAAATTTTTACTTTTTAGTTTACTTTTTTTTGCGGCGCATCCCTGCGGCGCTTCCTGCGGCGCTTTCCTGCGGTGCCTCCCTGCGGCGCATCCCCTGCGGCGCTTTCCTGACCTGCGGCGCATCCCTGAGGCACATCCGGGGGCGCTTGCCGGGCTCACGGCGCATCCCGGGGGCACGTCTCTGGTCGGGGGGACCTTTGGGGGCCAGGGGAGGGCCTTTGGGGGGCACAGGGAGGGCCTTTGGGCACCGGGAGGGCCTTTGAGGGTCCGGGGGACAGTTGGGGGCCTGGGGAACATTTGGGGACCGGTGGAGGGCCTTTGGGACCCCGTTGGTCCTTTGGGAGCTCGATGGGCCTTTGGGGGGCCCGGGGATGGCCGTTGAGGGTCTGGGTGGGCCTTTGGGGGCGCCTGTGGCCCTTTGGGAGCTTGGGGGGTCTTTGAGGGTCCGGGGGGCCCGTGGGGGGCCGGGGGGACATTGGGGGACCGGTGGAGGGCCTTTGGGACCCCGTTGGTCCTTTGGGCGCTCGATGGGCCTTTGGGGGGCCCGGGGATGGCCGTTGAGGGTCTGGGTGGGCCTTTGGGGGCGCCGGTGGCCCTTTGGGCGCTTGGGGGGCCTTTGAGGACCGGGGGCTTCCTTTGGGGTTGGGGTAGGAGGATTGGAACCCTTTGGGGTTGGGTTAGAGGACCTCACAACACTGTTCAAATGAAACTTGTGTATTATAACGACCACAGAGTTTCACCATTAAATTCTCTTCTAAAATATCTTCAAAAATCTTCTTTTAAAATGTCTCTATCTGTTTCGCCGAAATAGTTCCATAACCTGTCTAAAACGGTTTCACCCAAATAATCCCTAAACGTAAATTCAGCGTGTTCCTTTGTTTTTGGCATCTCTGCGCTAATGCATTTCAAATTAATAAGAAACCTTTTCGCGCGCTAAAACAATTCATCGCTAAGATTCTTCTTGGAGAATTGCTTCTATGGCCTTTGGTTATTAATATCCTTTGGAGTTCGATCAGTAGAACTGTTCCCGTGGCAAAGACATTAATGATTTGGATCTATTCCTGGAGAAATGTTTCTAGGCGAAAATTTTTAAAGTCTGACAGATGATGTCATTGATTGATTGATCTGTCAAGAAAGGGGAAATTAATTTGTTGTTTCTAAGGGGAATTATTTATTCACGATAGGTGAATTGAGGTCGACAGCACAGGTGTTCCAAGGTCGATGTTGTTGTTGTTGTAAGTGCACGCTCTCAGCGAATGTCAAGGTTGATGTTGTTGTTGTTGACACACCTTGGAAAAAGAGGTCATTGACCCATTACGTAATCATTCTCCCTAGGGAGGCTATGCCCTTATTTGGAGTGCAAAAAAGTTATAGGTGGCAGCAGGGGTGAATCGTGGGAGTAGCACCTCCCCCTCTACTATTTAGAACCAAATAATGGCAGAAAACTCCACTTTCGCGTCGCACAATCTTTTTGATTACATAAAAAGTGCAATGTGACTTTTAATTTCTGCTAGAATGAACCATTTCCAAAACGAAGGGAGATGAGAGATCAATTTCTACCCACCCCTACCCTTTTCTCTATTTATCTTAAGCCTTATGGAGAATTAGACAACTTTAGCACTGAAATGCGCTCTTTTAGGAAACTGCTCCCTCCCCCACCCACAAAGTCGAAGTTTAGAGACAAGTTATGGCAGAAAACTTTACTTTCCCGTCGTTCAATCTGTTTGATTATTTAAGAAAAGCAATAGGAACTTAAATTTCTATTAGAGTGAAACCTCTCCAAATGAAGGAATATAAGAGATCAATTCCAACCCACTCCCTATCCCCCTTTTTTATCTATCTTATGGATTATGGAGAGTTAGAAAATATTGGCATTTAACTACCCTCTTTCAGGCATCTGACCCTTTCCCCCGCCTACACAACGATCTGCTGCCCCGCATTCATAATAGCTAATTCACGATTATACATTAATAAACTCAATTTCCCGAAAAGTCAGGTGAATCAGCTTAGTTAAAGTAAAATGTTCAGATTAACCACTTATATTCTGTGGACTTCGTGACTTTCCAGGAACGAATATGCCACCGTGTAAGCGTACTTTTTCTCAAACTAGGAAGCTCATTATATAATTCTTTGATACATATAATCGATCAACTATCTCAGAAGATTCAATAGATAGCAACTTGATCCTCTTTGGGACAAAATCGTAGTTTAGTACCAAATAACGGCAGCAAATCCACGTTCCCGTTGCACAGTCTTTTGTGATCGCTTAAAAACAGCAGTAGGACTTTAAATTTTTGTTGGAATGAACCCTCTCCGAATTTTCTTGAAACATTGGTACGGTACGACTGCCCCTGGGGAAAAAATTAAGCATATATCCGTAATCTTTCTTCTGGTAAAAAATGCAAATTCCACATTTTTTTAGGCTGGTACTTGAAACCTCCGAAGTATATCTTTGATATGCTGAATCTGATGATGTAGTTTACATTAAGATCAATTGAATTTTTGCGGCAATAACCCTTCCCCCCATTTGAAAACAAGACAGAGTTTCTCAGGCTCATAGCTTTTGAACAGTAACATAAAACTTAATTAAATCTATATATTTGGAATCAATATAAAAAGCCAATTCTTTTTATGTATTAATTACTATTAAAATTCTCGTTTTAGAGTTTTGGTTACTATTGGCCCAAATCACTAATTAATTACAGTTTGTTACTGCGAACTGTTTAAATTCTTCATTCGTTCAACAAGCCTTAAAAGTTGACAACTTCTTTTAGTATTTTTTCCACCTGAGCAATAGTCCGTTTATGAGCTTTTGACATATAAATACTACTTAAAAAAAATTATGGAGTTTAAAAGAAATTACGGGTTGATTCAATTTTATAATTTTCTTTGAACACCCGTGTGGATTGGATCGTGTTCAGATCTGAATCATAGGCAGCGCAATAGCGCTGCCTAAGTAAAGAACGATGTTGGCAAAATGTATTATATTTTTTTTGGGGGGGGGGGTTTCTTGGTTTTAGACCAGGGCACTTCGTACCGGAGGAATTGCCGTAAAAATTACGAAAAGAGCTAATTCGATTGGGAATTGGAATGGCTAGTGCCGCTTTTAATAGCCGAAAGTGATTGGAATGCAACTAACACCCCTTCTATGCCCACCATTTTCCCAAACACATCCAATCCAAATTTTGAGATAGCAATTTTGTTCAACATAGTTGATTTCCAAATAGAAATTAGGTTTTTCAGGAGGACACTCCCCCACAGCCTTCAGGGCAAGGGCTGTAAGTTATGCCCTAGGGGCTTATAGGGTTTTTGTAGAAAGCGTTGTTGTAAAAACTTCAAAAAAGGCTCGTTCGATTGGAAATTCAATGGGCTAGTCCCCTTTTTAATAGTCGAAAGTGGTTAGAGGGCAACTAACCCCTCTCTCACTCCCACCTTTTCCCCAAACATATCCAATCCAAATTTTGAGATAGCCATTTTGTCCAAGGTAGTTGAAAGTTCTGAAAATTAGGTCTTTGAGGATAACACCCCCCTACAGCCCTCGGGGCTAGGGTTGTAAGGTATGCTCTGAGGGCATATAAGGATTTTTTTATAGAAAGCGTTGTCGTAGAAACTTCAAAAAGGGATCATTTGATTGGAAATTGAAATGGTTAGTGCCCTTATTAAAAGTCGAAAGTGATTGGAAGGCAACTAACAACCCTTCCTCACCCACCATTTATCCAAACACATCAGATTAAAATTTTGAGATAGCCATTTTGTTCAAGGTGCCTGAAATGTCCGGAAACTATATCGAAGAGGATGACACTCCCCCCACAGCCCTCGGGATAAGGGTTGTAAGTTATGCCCTGGGGGCATATAAGGTATTTATTGAAAGTTTTGTTGTAGAAACTTGGAAAAGGGCTCATTCGATTGGAAATCCAAAGGGCTAGTACCCTTTTTAATAGTTGAAAGTGGTTTGAGGGCAACTAACTCCCCTCTCACGCCCAGATTTTCCCCAAACACAACCAATCAAAATTTTTAGACAGCCATTTTGTTCAACGTAGTTAAAAGTTTTAGAAATTAGGTCTTTGAGGATAATAACCCCCTCAGAGCCTTCGGGGCAAGGGTTGTAAGTTATGCCCTGGGGGCATACAAGGTTTTTTATAGATAGTGATGTCGTAGAAACTTCAAAAAGGACTCATTCGATTGGAAATTAGAAGGAAATTAGGAAATTAGAATCCTTTTTTAATAGTCAAAAGTGATTGGAGGATATGTAACACCCCTCTCACACCCACCTTTTTCCCAAACACATCCAATCAAAAAATTGAGATAACCATTTTGTTCGACGTAGTTTGAAAGTCTGGAAATTATATAATTGAGGATGACACTCCCCCCCCCGCAGCCCTCAGGGCAGGGGTTGTAAGTTGTGCCCTGGGGACATATAATCTTTTTTTTATAGAAAGCGCTGTCGTAAAAACTTCAAAAAGGAATAGTTTGATTGGAAGATGAGACGGCCAGTGCCCTTTTTACTAGTTGAAAGTGATTGGATGGCAAGTAACTCTCCTCTCACGCCCACCCTGTCCCCAAACACATCAAATCAAAATTTTGAGATAGCCATTTTGTTCAACGTAGTTGAAAGGTCCGGAAATTATATCTATCAGGATGACAACCCCCCTCACAGCCCTCAGGTCAAGGGTTGTAAGTTATGCCATAGGGGCATATAAGGGTTTTATTGAAAGTGTTGTTGTAGAAACTTTAAAAGGGCTCATTTGATTGGAAATTGAAAGGACTAGTATCGTCTTTAATAGTTGAAAGTGATTGGAGAGCAACTAACGCCCCTCTCACGCTTACCATTTCCCCAAACACATCCAATCAAAATTTTGAGATAGCAATTTTCTTCAACGTAGTTGAAAGTCTATGAAATTAGGTCTGTGAGGATGACACCCCCCAGCCCTCAGGGCAAGGGTTGTAAGTTATGCCATAGGGGCATATAAGGGTTTTATTGAAAGTGTTGTTGTAGAAACTTCAAAAGGGCTCATTTGATTGGAAATTGAAAGGACTAGTGCCGTTTTTAATAGTTGAAGGTGATTGGAGAGCAACTAACGCCCATGTCACGCCCACCATTTCCCCAAACTCATCCAATCAAAATTTTGAGATAGCCAGTTTGTTTAATGTTGTTGAAAGTTCTGGAAATTAGGTCTTTGAGGATGACAACTCCCTCAGAGCCTTCGGGGTAAGGGTTGTAATTTTTACCCTGGGGGCATATAAGGTGTTTATAGAAATGGTTGTCGTAAAAACTCAAAAAGGGCTCATTTGATTGGAAATTGACGGGCTAGTGCCCTTTTTAATAGTCGAAAGTGATCGGAAGGCTTGCCATTTTTATAGTAAAGATCGATGTGGATACAATGTAATAATAATAATAATAATAATAATTTATTTTTAAACCACATCATTTACAAAAATGATAATTGTGGAGCATAAAGAAAAAAGTAGATAATACACTACATACATGAGTACATAAAACTTAAAAACTTTGCAAGAGCAGAGTAACCAAGGAAAAGAAAAACGTTCAAGATACAAAAAAAACTTTTCTTCTTGCAATCAGCGACGACAAGCTTTTGGAAAGATTTTATTGTTTTACTAACATTGATACCCAGCCACCGGAAAAAAGAAATCGACGGGACAGAAAAAGATCGTCATACTAGAGAGGTCATATTATTACTATTAAATGAGATATATTCACACTTTGAAATATTAAGAGAAAGTCCAATGGTATAAAGTTTAGATGCAATTGTTGAGACAAACAGGGAAAGCCCCTTTTAGTCCTACTGATCAAAAGGATATCATCTGCATAAGCAAGATAAAAGATGTTAATGGGATTAAGAATGCAAGTGGGTGGGAGAGAAGAAAGAATAGATGATATACAAAATTTAAAAATAAATGGAGAAAGGACGGCACGTTGCTAAACCCCACTCTGCACTGGAATTTTGCTTTCGGCATCACTTATGTCTATTTTTATCCGCAAGAAAGAACTGGAATACCAATATCTAAGAAGAAAAATTACCGAAATGTTAATACCGTGACTAAAAAGAGAAAAAATAACTTGGGAATGGGTAACGGTGTCAAAGGCCTTAGAGAGATCCAAGGCGCATAAATGTAACTCGAGTCCATTTTTAGTCGCCTCAGTATGAACATTCACCAAAACTCGGTATGCTTGCTGGCAACCACAGTTCATATAATTATCCAGTAAGCTTATCGCAGATCATTTCTGGTCTTCGTTCTCGGTGCGAACAAAAAGCTCCTCCCACTTCTTCGTGCAGTTATGGATCAGTGTGTTTGCGTCTATCAATGAGATATGGTTACTAAGTGCATTATTCCTAATAGCGGGTTTCCACTTGTTTCCGATTGTTTCGCATCTGACTTGTCTACCCGTGAAAAGATCTGATGCCGCCTATGTTTCTGCGTTCTCTGGAGCACTCGCACCCCGGTCCGGGTTTTTATAATGGGTGAGATAAGGAATGATCATACTGAATTATTACATAAACTGTGCTGGCAACCTACCCCAGCTGAAAACCCGATCTGGTTTTCACCGAAGTATGCGGAAGAGTTAACTGAAGGGAGGAGAATATACACGAAAATCTTTTTTTTATTGCGAGAAACAGTTATTGGTCTGTTAAAAGGACACTCATTTGTCATTTTTCCTTTTTTCAAAATTGCGGTACTTATTCCGCACAAAAAACTTTCAGGCACAAACGCGGTGCATGAACATATTTGGAAACGAATTTATAAATGTTGGAAAAGAGCTGGACAATCAACCTTGAGGTGTTTGGAACTTATGCCATCACCATCAGTAGAACTTGACTTGAGATTCTTTATAGCTAGTATCACCAAAGATGAATGAACTGGGAGGATCTGGTTCTGGCGGAGTGAGGTAAGAAGCGCAAAATTAAGAAGCTTCATAAATGTAGCATCAGTCAGATGGTTTACAGTGTTAAAAATCTGATCATAATATTTGCACCAAGCAGCTGGGCTAATTGGGGTACTTGTTGAAAAAGTATCATCAATTTTATTTGAATTTTCTACCTTTTTTCAATCTAAATTACTTTTCAGGAACATGTAAATTTTGGATTTTGCTGATCGTAAATGCTTTTTATACTCGAGCTTAGTTTTAGGGCTCATTCGATTGAAAATAGAAAGGGCTAATGCCCTTTTTAATAGTCGAAAGTGATTGGAGAACAACTAGTCCTCCTCCCATGCCCCACCTACCCCTTGCCCATTAAGTTTAAAAAATAAAATTTGCCTTAATATTAAATCAAAATGCCCTGTGTTAATGCTAATTCTTAATAAGGCACTGAGGGTATTATGTTCAAACTTTGGGGGCTACTTCTGCTCTTAAAATTCAACCAAATCAAAATAGCGTAAGTGTATCCAAGCTTTGAAAGAAAGTAAACATATTTTTTTGCGAATGGCATCAATTTTTCTATTTCAGGTCAACTAGAGGAGGTAAGAAACTAAATTAAACACGACTATTTGTGTCCAAATTTTTAAAAGGGCACATGTTGTTATAAATTGCTGAAAATTTTTCTTCTGCATACAAATAGTAGGCCAAAGTATAAAGTTTTAAAAAAACGAAAAGATTAAAAGAATTATTTTCCTGTTCCCCTAAGAGACTACGTCAATATAAAACGAACAGAAATTAATTTAAAAAAAACTTTTTCCACAAAATAAATTTTTCAAATAAAAGTAAAGGACTCCATTAAACCAAAAATGAGACAAAATAAAATAAATTAATCTACCAATCGTGAAACTACCACAAATCAGTATCAATAAATAAATGAAACCCAAAACGAACAGAAATTACAATAAATAACCGAGTCAAACTCAAAACGAGCAGAAATTAACATGAGTAGGGCTCCAAACCCCTATGCCTTCCCAAAACCGGAACATAATTTGCACTTTATTGAAAAAAATACAAATGAATTGCATTGTCAGTTTAATATACATATACTGATATTTAGTAATCAAGATGTTAATATTATTTGATTTATTAAAGTTATAAAAGTAAAAACATTTATAATTTTTCAGTAGAGTGCAAATTATGTTGACAACTTCTGTTAGTATGTTTTTCCACCTGAGCTATAGTCTGTTTATGAGCTTTTGACATTTAAATACTGTTAAAAAAAGATTATGGAGTTTAATAGAAATTACGGGGTTGATTCAATTTTATAATTTTCTTTGGACATCCGTGTAGACTGGATCGTGTTCAGATATGAATCATAGGCATTTAAAGACATTTAAATACTACTTAAAAAAGATTATGGAGTCTAAAAGAAATTACGAGGTTGATTCAATTTTAAAATTTATTTTGGACATCCGTGTGGATTGGATCGTGTTCAGATATGAATACTGTCTAAATAACCATTGGGGAGCTTCTGAATTTCCTGCCATCCATAAATAGAACAGCTTCCAATAAAATTATTGTAGCAATGCGTGCAAGAACTTAATCAAGCAGCTTCCGCTCTAGCAACCGATGTTGATTACGTTTTCGTTGATTCAGTAAGCAGTAGTTGCTTGTCACGCCATCATTTGCGTATAGCATTAGCTTAATTACTTTATTAGGACTACTCGTACTAATTTAACGAATGATGAATGCAATTTTAAAATTTGGCTTTCAGTCACACATGTGTTTGACAACAATTGTCAGAAATCCTTACTGTTTTGGTCTTTTATTGGTTATTAATTAAATAAATTGTTTTTGAAAAATAAGTTTTTCAAAGAAGAGTAAAGAGCCAAAGACGAGGAGAACAAAAAATCATACAATATTTTAATCTTATAGCAAACATAAATTACTATCAATGAGTAGATAAGATTCAAAATTAACAGAAATTACAACTAAGTGTAGAAGATACATTTACAAAAATTGCACATATTTTTACATTCCTTTACATAAGATTATTACCAACAGTGGTTAAATGGAGACACAGACTTAAAGAACCAGTATTGTTTATCACAATTTCTTGGAAATTTTTGCTGGTGGCAGGGCCGTAGCTACAGTATTTTTATGAGGGGGGGGCAGGGGTGCTGTTGAAGTAGGTTCTGTTCAAGCGGTAGTAAAGAATAGTGTCTATTTAGCAAATACGCGACTTGGTAAATTTAAAAACATTAGGCAATACCTTATAAACAATAAACACACATTAAACAATCATAAATAAATTGCTGGTTCTTGGATTATAGTAAAATTGTCAGCAATGAGCTGTTGTAGACGAAAATAGCATAGTATATACAAGCTTTCGGGTGGACGAAGGTGAATGTCGTATACACACGCCTTTTTTCAGCCGGATTCACCACTAATGCTGCAGTACATATACCCCCTCCGCTTTCCAAAACCCCCCTGCCCAGCAAAGGATTTTCAATATCATACTTGAAGCAAGATCTATTCTAATAGCCCCGGGTATCGCCCTATCCATTTGCTCGTAATTTTGAATGGATCTTGACTCCGTAAGATTTAATTTGTCATACTAAACTTTTTAATTTAGGCCTACGTGATGTACTGAAACATTATTTGTATTTTTTATTAAATTGATTTGTTTGTGGGTTCACCGATTTGTATAAATAAATAGCATTGATATCAACGGGCCACATAAAGCTGAAACAAAAATCATAGGCAGCGCAACAGCGCTGTATAAGTAAAGAAACAGGATAAGTCAAAGTATTACCACAGATTGTGTAAAATTATATTGTGACATATTCCCCACATTTAAACAGCGACCGTAATTCAAATTTGAAAGTATTTGAAAAATAAAGTCAGAATTATTTGATTGACAAATAATTATTTGATTGACAGGCAGTTTGACAAAGAATATCCAGAAAATTTGGGCAATTCTTGGGATCATTGCGGCAGAAATCTTAAATTAATAAAAAATTGCTAGGGATGCCAATTGGAAGAGAAAATTGACTCATAGAGTTTGAAAATTCCCTTGCCCTTTGTATCTTGGTTAAAAAAAAATTCTATGAAAATTACACAAAAGTTTTCTTGTGTATATCAGGGTATGGAGGTATATATTTCCGGAGGGAGGTTACACTGTCTATCGTTTTTGTGTCTACAATTCCCTTCCCAAGCATAGCTTGGTCTCCTAGTGCAGCATGGTACAACTGATAACAATAGAAAAGGAGAATAGGTTGGTACCGCTTAAACGTACGCACAAAATTTTTAAATTGTGAGAAAAATATGCATAAAACTGATAATAATAGAAAAAGAGAATGGACTGGTACCGCTTATACGTTCGCACAAAATTTCTAAATCGTAAGAAAATATGCATGTTTTGTTTAAATTCACTTTATTCCATTCTCAACAGACATTTCGTACAGCATTCTGATGCAAAGATGAATGTCCCAGAAGTAGCGCTGGTGTAGTGTGAAATCTGACTAATTTAAGTCATAATTATTAGCACATTTATGGCAATTCTTTTTTGGAGCTAGTTAAAAGAAATATTTAGAAAAGCGATAACAGCAATATGTCAGCATGTTATTATACATAGAGGCAGTTCTATACATTTTATTAAAAAAAAAAACAAGTTTTTTTTAACTGAAAGTAAGGAGCGACATTAAAACTTAAAAAGAACAGAAATTATTCTTTATATGAAAGGGGCTGTCCCCTCCTCAACGCCTCGCTCTTTACGCTAAATTTTTTCATTGTTTTAAAAAATAAAGTTGTGAGACAGAGTCAAGCTTTAGCGTAAAGAGCGAGGCGTTAAGGAGGGGAAAGCCCCTTTCATATACGAATAATTTCTGTTCGTCTTAAGTTTTAATGTCACTCATTACTTTCAATTAAAAAAACTTGTTTTTTTATTTAATTTCTGAACTTTTTTTAATTAATGCAGCTTTGATTTTGGCTCACCATACATGAATAATTAAAACGAAATTCGCATATTAATTTTCTTTTTTTTGGCTAATTGGCTTTCTCGAAATTTTGTTCTGACGTAACTTACGAACTAAATTACGTAAAGAATTTCTATATTCGTATGTTTTTATTATGTATATTAGGGAGTTCGCTCCCTTGTCAATGCCTCGATCTTTACGCTAAAGTTTGATTTTTGTTCGAGTCACAAACCCCTGAATCACAAAGGCCGGTTAATTAGAATAGATAGCTCTTTTGAAAGTACTAAAAAACTTTAGCTTAAAGAGCGAGGTATTGACTAGGGGGTGAACCCTCTCATATACGTAATAATTTCTGTTCGTTTTAAGTTTTAATGTTGCTCCTTATTTTCAGTTGAAAAAAACTTTTTTAATTAATTTCTAATCGTTTTTTAAATAATGCTGGGAAATCTGGCGCCCCCTTCATAGAAATTTCCCTTCCCCCAAGGAAATATCCTCCATGGAAAGATCCTCCCCCGTAACCCCTACTCCGACTCCCCACTAGAAAAAAATTCCTCCTGAAAACACCTGTATACTTCCCAATAACCAATACTATATGTAAACAATGGGCAAAGTTTATAACTTGCAGCCCTTCCCCCGGGAACTGTGGGGTTTTAGTCATCCTCAAAGACATATTAATTAGATATTCGACTATGGTGAAAAAAAATGGCTATCTCAAAATTTTGATCGGGTGACTTCAGGAAAAAAATGAGCGTGGGAGGGGGCCAAGTTGCCCTCCGATTTTTTTGTTCACTTAAAAAGGGCAGTATAACTTTTAATTTCCGTTTGAATGAGCTCTCTCACGATATTCTAGGACTAATAGTTCGATACAATCCCCCCTGAAAAACAAACAAACAAAAAAAACATAAAAAAAAACACGCATCAGTGATCTTTATTATGGCAAAAAATATAAAATTCCACATTTTTTCAGATAAGAGCTTGAAACCTCTAAAGTAGGGTTCTCTAATACGCTGAATCTGATGGTGCGATTTTTCTATGACTTTTAGGGGCTGTTTCCCCCTTTTTTCGAAAAAAAGGCAAATTTTCTCAGGCGCATAACTTTTGATGGGTAAAACTAAACTTGATAAAACTTATATATTTGAAATCAGCATAAAAATATAATTCTTCTGATGTATCTATCGGTATCAAAATTTCAGTTTTTTAGAGTTTCGGTTACTATTGAGCCGTGCCGCTCCTTACTTACAGTTCGTTACCACGAACTGTTTGATAGAATAGTATTTGAATCCGAAATGTGAGGAACAAGATTTTCTCGTCGCTTGTTAGGCGTTTGAATTACAAAATTAGAATTTGAAGCTTACATTATTTATTATTATCAGCGCTTATTAGGCAATTCAATGACAAATAAAAGAATCAGGAATTAAATTAAATACTGGAAACAAAAATTAAAACAATTAAAGGATTCCTGGAGCGGATTCCCCTCTAACAAATTCTATGATCATACTACAACCGATTTGACCTACATAGCTAAAGTGTTAATATTATCATAAAAACACTAATCCTTATTTTCTTGTTCAATGATTACTTTTTCATTCAAGTAATTATATTCATTGTTTATCTACCTTCATATTCTTCAAGATCCCATTTCTGTCCTATTTGTAGATTTAGAGGGTGTATTCATTTCCAATTCTGAAAGTTTTAAAACAAGAGAATCTAATCTTGAAGTTATAGATTTTAGGAAGTAAAAGCGCAATAAATCAGAGGCAACGGTATAGCGTTGCCTATAGTAAAGGCCATACGGCTCCAATGTTTTATTATTATTATTTATTATTTATTTTTTTCCCAGAGGCACTTCATATGGAAGAGGTCGTCGTAGAAGTTTCAAAAGATGCTCATTCGATTGGAAATTGAAAGTTCTAGTGCCTTTTTACGGGTCAAAAGTGACTGGAATGCAACTAACACCCCTACCACGCCTACCAGTTCTCCAAACACATCCAATCAAAATTTTGAGATAGCCATTTTGTTCAATGTAGTTGAAAGTTCAGGAAATTAGGTCTTTGAGGATAACAACCCCCCCCCCCAGAACCCTCAGGGCAAAGGTTGTAAGTTATGCCCTGGGGGCATATAAGGTTTTTATAGAAAGCGTAGTCGTAGATACTTTTGTTATAGCCAATTTCTTCAACGTAGTTGAAAGTTCTGGAAATTATATGTTTGAGCAGGAGACTCCCCAGCGTCTGCAGGGCAAGGGTTATAAGTTATGCCCTGGGGGCATATATGGTTCTTATGAAAGATATGCTCGCATAAATTTCAAAGAGAGCTCATTTGATTGGAAATTGAAAGTTCGAGCTCACTATTAATAGTAAAAAAAGATCCGGGGGCAGCTAGCCCCCCCCCCCCCCACGCTTTCTTTTTCCAAACTCATCTGATGAAAATTTTTAGATAGACATTTTGTTAAAAATAGTTCAAAAATCGGATAAGAAAAACTCCGGTATCAATACAACCCCCAGGGCCCAGGGGAAGGCGTTCTAAGTTATGCCCTAATGGGCATATATGGTTCTTATGAAAGGGATGCTCATATAAACTTCATAGAGTTCATGAACTTTATACATGAAGTTTTGACTTCATTTATTATTATTTATTATTTATTTATTTATCATTTTTTTCCCCAGAGGCACTTCATATAGAAGTGGTCGTCGTATAAACTTCAAAGGGGACTCATTCGAATGTAAACAAAGAGTTCTAGTGCTCCTTTCAAGAGTCTTAAGTGATTTGAATGCAACTAAACACCACTTCCACGCCCACCAGTTCCCCGAACAGATCTAATCAAAATTTTGAGATAGCCATTTTTTTCAACGTAGTTGAAAATTCAGGAAATTAGGTCTTTGAGGATGATGACCCCCCCCCCCCACAGCTCTCAGGACAAGGGGTTTAAATCATGCCCTGAGGGCATATAAGGTTTTTATGGAAAGCGTTGTCGTAGAAACTTCAGAAAGGGCTCATTCGATTGAAAATGTAAATGGATAGTTCCCGTTTTAATAGTCGAAAGTGATTGGAAGGCAACTAACACCCCTTCCACGCCCATCATTTCCCCAAACACATCCAATATAATTTTGATATAGCCGTTTTGTTCAACGTAGTTGAAAGTTCTGGAAATTATATGTATGAGCAGGACACTCCCCCCACAGTCTTCAGGGTAAGGGTTTTAAGTTATGGCCTGGGGGCATATATGGTTCTTAAGAAAGGAATACTAGTATAAAATTCAGAGAGGGCTCATTTGATTGGAAATTGAAAGTTCTAGTTCACTTTTTAAGCGTCAAAAGATATCGGAGGGTAAACAGCTTCCCCTCCCAAACCCTTTATTCCCAAATGCATCCGATAAAAATTTTGAGATACATATTCTGTTAAAAATAGTTCAAAGATCATATAACAAAATTTCCGGTGTCAACACGACCCCCCAGGGCCCGGGGCAGGCGTTGGGGGCAGGCCCTGGGGGCATATATGGGCCTTATGGAAGGCTTGGTCGTATTAACTTCAAAGAGGGCTAGAAAGTTCTAGTTCACTTTTTAAGAGTCAAATGAGATTAGAGGGCACTTATCCCCCCCTCCTCCACGCCCTTTTTTCCTCAAAACCATCCGATAAGAACTTTGATAGAGCCTTTTTTTAAATAGTTCAAAGACCATATAACGAAAACTCCGGGATCGACACAGCTCCCCAGGGCCAAAGGGCAGGAGTTGCAAGTTATACCCTGGGGGAATATATGGTTTTCATTTAAGGGATGCTCGTAAAAACTTCAGAGAGGGCTCATTTGATTGGAAATTGAAAGTTCTAGTTCAGTTTTTGAGAGTCAAAAGAGATTGGAGGGCAACTAGGCCCCCCACACCCCTTTTTCCACAAATGTATCCGATAGCAATTTTGAGATAGCCATTAAGTTAAAAATTGCTCAAAAGTCACATAACAGAAATTCAGATGTCGTCAGAGCCCCCCAGGGCCCGGGGGCAGGGGTAGTAAGTTATGCCCTGGGGCATATATGGTTCTTATGAAAGGGATGCTCGTATAAACTTCAGAGAGAGCTCATTTGATTGGAAGTTGAAAGTTCGAGCTCACTTTTAATAGTCAAAAGAGATCCGTGTGCAGCTAGCCCCCCCCCCCCCCAACGCCTTGTTTTTCCAAACTCATCTAATGAAAATTTTTAGATATACATTTTGTTAAATATAGTTCAAAGTTTGGATAAGAAAAACTCCGGTATCAATACAACCCCCAGGGCCCAGGGGAAGAGGTTCTAAGTTATGCCCTTGTGGGCATTTATGGTTCTTATGAAAGGGATGCTCGTATAAACTTCATAGGGGGCTCATTTGATTGGAAATTGAAAGTTCTAGTTCACTTTTTAAGAGTCAAGAGAGTTAAGGTCCCTTGCCGTTTTTTCCCCAAACCCATCCGCTAAAAATTTTGAGATAGCCAGTTCTTTGGAAATTATTCAAAAGTTAGATAACAAAAACTTCAAATGGGGCTCATTCGATTGGAAATGGAGAGTTCTAGTGTCTTTGTTAAGAGTTAAAAGTGATGGGGGGGCAACTAGCCCCCCAAGCCCTTTCTCCCCAAGTATATCTGATAAAAAATTTGATGTAGCCATTTTGTTAAAAATAGTTCAAAGGTCATATAACAAAATCTCCTTTACGTTCGGCCATTTCATTAAAAATAGTTCAAAGGTCAGATTAGAAAAACTCCTGTGTCTGCACAAGCCCCCCCCAGGGGCCCGGAGTAAGCGTTGTAATTATTGCTTTGGGGGCATATATGGTTCTTATGGAAGGTATAGTCGTATAAACTTTGGTGAGCGCTCATATGATTTGGAAATTGAAAGTTCTCGTTCACTTTTTCAGAGTTAACGCTATAGCGTTACCTATAGTAAAGGCCATAGGGCTCCAATGTTTTATTATTATTTATTTATTTTTTTCCTAGAGGCACTTCACTATGAAGGGGTCGTCGTAGAAACTTCAAAGGGGGCTTATTCGATTGGAAATCGAGAGTTCTAGTGCCCTTTTTAAGGGTCAAAAGTAATTGGAAGGCAACTAACACCCATTCCACGCCCACCAGTTCCCCCAAACACATCCAATAAAAATTTTGAGATAGCCATTTTGTTCAATGTAGTTGAAAATTCAGGAAATTAGATCTTTGAGGATAACAAACCCCTAAAGCCCTCGGGGCAAGGGTTTTAAGTTATTCCCTGGGGGCATATTAGGTTGAAAGTTCTGGAAATTATATGTTTGAGCAGGACACTCCCCCCACAGTCTTGAGGGCAAGGGATATAAGTTATGCCCTGGGGGCATATATCGTTCTTATGGAAGGGATGCTCGTATAAACTTCAGAGAGGGCTCATTTGATTGGAAATTGAAAGTTCTAGTTCACTTTTTAAGCGACAAAAGATATCGGAGGGTAACCAGCTCCCCCCAAACCCTTTATTCCCAAATGCATCCGATAAAAATTTTGATATAGCTATTTTGTTAAAAATAGTTCAAAGATCATATAACGAAAATTCCGGTGCCGACACGACCCCCCAGGGCCCGGGGGGAGGCGTTCTAAGTTATGCCCTGGGGCATATATGGGCCTTATGGAAGGCCTGCTCATATTAACTTTAAAGAGGGCTAATTTGATTGGAAATTGAAAGTTCTAGTTTGAATACTGAAACTCTAGTTTCAGTATTCCGGTGCCGACACGACCCCCCAGGGCCCGGGGGGAGGCGTTCTAAGTTATGCCCTGGGGCATATATGGACCTTATGGAAGGCCTGCTCATATTAACTTTAAAGAGGGCTAATTTGATTGGAAATTGAAAGTTCTAGTTCACTTTTTAAGAGTCAAATGACCCACACGTTTTCATAGAAAGCGTTGTCGTAGAAACTTCAAAATGGGCTCATTCGACCGGAAATTGAAATGGATAGTGCCGTTTTTAATAGTCGAAAGTGATTTGAAGGCAACTAACACCCCATCCGCGCCCACCATTCCCCAAACACAACCAATAAAAATTTTAGATATCCATTTTGTTAAATGTAGTTGAAAGTTTTGGAAACTATATCTTTGAGCAGGAAACTCTCCCCACAGTCTTCAGGGCAAGGGTTATAAGTTTTGCCCTGGGGCACAGAGAGTTTTTACTGAAAGCTTTGTCGTAGAAACTTCAAAAAGGGCTCATTCAATTGGAAATTTAAAGGGATAGTGCTCTTTTTAATAGTCAAAAGTGATTGGAGGGTAACTAACCCCCCTCTCACGCCCACCTTTTCCCCAAACACATCCAAGTAAATTTTGAGATAGCCATCTTGTTCAAATTAGTTGAAAGGTCTGAAAATTATGTCTTTAAGGATGACAACCCCCCTCCCCCCACAGCCCTCAGGGCCTGGGTTGTACGTTATGCCCTGGGGGCATATGAGGTTTTTGTAGAATGCGTCATCGTAGAAACTTCAAAAAGGGTTTATTCGATTGGAAATTGAAATGGTTAGTGCACTTTTTAATAGTTGAAAGTAATTGGAGGGCAACGAATCTCCCTCTCACGCCCACCATTTCCCCAAACACATACAATCAAAATTTTGATACAGCCATTTTTTTCAACGTAGTTGAAAGTTCTGGAAATTAGGTTTTTGACGATGACAATCCCCCCAAAGCCCTCAGGACAAGGGTTGTAAGTTATGCCCGGAGGGCATATGAAGTTTTTATAGAAGGAGTTGTCGTAGAAACTTCAAAATGGGCTCATTCGATTGGAAATTGAAAGGCTAGAGCCCTTTTTAATAGTCGAAGATGATTGAACAATAACCTACCCTCCTCTAGACACCCACCATTTCCCGAAACAGATCCAATCAAAATTTTGAGATATTCATTTGGTTCAACGTATTTGAAAGTTCTGGAAAGTAGGTCTCTTAGGATGACAACCTCCCCCCCCACACCCCTCAGGGCAAGCGTTGTAAGTTATGCCGTGGCGGCAGATATGGTTTTGATAGATAGTATTCTCACAGAAACTTCAAAAAGAGCTCATTTGATTGGAGATTGAAAGGGCTGGTGCCCTTTTTAATAGTCGAAAGTGATTGGAGAGTAACTAGCCCCCGTCTCACGCTCACCATTTCCCCAAACACATCCGATCAACATTTTTAGATAGCCATTTTCTTCAACGTAGTTGAAAGGTCTTGATATTATGTCTTTGATGATGACAACCCTCCCCTTATAGCCCTCAGGACAAGGGTCGTAAGTTATGCCTTTGGGGAATATAACGTTTTTATAGAAAGTTTTGTCGTAGAAGATTCAAAAAGGGCTCATTTTATTGGAAATTGTGAGGACTAGTTCCTTTTTTTTTAGCTGAAAGGGATCAGAGGGCAAATGTCTCCCTCCATACCTATCATTTCCTCAAAAACTTCCTATCAGAATTTAGATATAGCCATTTTGTTAAGCCTATCAGAAAGGTCTGGAAATTATGTCTTTGAGGATAGCAAATCCCCCCAGCCCTTAGGGCAAGGGTTTTAAGTTTTGCCCTTGGGACATATAGGGTTTTTATGGAAAGTGTAGTCATATAAACTTTAAAGGGGGCTCATTGAATTGGTAATCAGACGCTCTAGTGCCCTTTTTAAGATTCAAAGGGATCAGAGGACAGCTACCCCTATACACAAGTCATATTGTCCCGAAATCCCTCTAATAGAAATTTTGAGGTAGCTATTCTATTCAAAATAGTCTAAATATCATATAACAAGGCTTTTGCCCAGGGGATATTAAAGTCTTTTATGAAAAGGATGGTTGTTTAACTTCAAAAGAGTCTCCCTGAAAAAGACTATGCCAATATAAAACGAACAGAAATTAATCAAAAAACTTTCTGCACAAAATAAGTTTTTCAAAAAAAGTAAAGAACTCCATTAAACAAAAAATGAACAAAAATAGAACCAAATAATCTACCAAGCATACAACTACCACAAATCAGTATTAATATATAAATGAAACCCAAAGCAAACAGAAATTAAAATAATTCAAACTCAAAACGATCAAAAATTAATCTGAGTAGAGTTCTAAACCCTATAATTTCTAAGAGTCAGAATAAAATTTGTACTTCACTGAAAAAAATTCTTTTGAATCTTGTCACCTATATAACTTTCAGAAATCAAAAATTAATTAAGATTTTAAGGAATAAATATCAGCATATGTAGATTAAACTGACAATGCACATTTTTTTTCAGTATTCCGGTGCCGACACGACCCCCCAGGGCCCGGGGGGAGGCGTTCTAAGTTATGCCCTGGGGCATATATGGACCTTATGGAAGGCCTGCTCATATTAACTTTAAAGAGGGCTAATTTGATTGGAAATTGAAAGTTCTAGTTCACTTTTTAAGAGTCAAATGACCCACACGTTTTCATAGAAAGCGTTGTCGTAGAAACTTCAAAATGGGCTCATTCGACCGGAAATTGAAATGGATAGTGCCGTTTTTAATAGTCGAAATTGATTGGAATGCAACTAACACCCCTTCCGCGCCCACCATTCCCCAAACACATCCAATAAAAATTTTAGATAGCCATTTTGTTCAATGTAGTTGAAAGTTTTGGTAACTATATCTTTGAGCAGGAAACTCTCCCCACAGTCTTCAGGGCAAGGGTTATAAGTTTTGCCCTGGGGCACAGAGAGTTTTTACTGAAAGCTTTGTCGTAGAAACTTCAAAAAGGGCTCATTCAATTGGAAATTTAAAGGGATAGTGCTCTTTTTAATAGTCGAAAGTGATTGGAGGGCAACTAACCCCCCTCTCACGCCCACCTTTTCCCCAAACACATCCAAGTAAATTTTGAGATAGCCATCTTGTTCAAATTAGTTGAAAGGTCTGAAAATTATGTCTTTGAGAATGACAACCCCCCTCCCCCCACAACCCTGAGGGCCCGGGTTGTAAGTTGTGCCCGAGGGGCATATGATATTTTTATAGAAAGCGTCATCGTAGAAACTTCAAAAAGGGTTTATTCGATTGGAAATTGAAATGGTTAGTGCACTTTTTAATAGTTGAAAGTAATTGGAGGGCAACGAATCTCCCTCTCACGCCCACCATTTCCCCAAACACATACAATCAAAATTTTGAGACAGCCATTTTTTTCAACGTAGTTGAAAGTTCTGGAAATTAGGTCTTTGACGATGACAATCCCCCCACAGCCCTCAGGACAAGGGTTGTAAGTTATGCCCGGAGGGCATATGAAGTTTTTATAGAAGGAGTTGTCGTAGAAACTTCAAAATGGGCTCATTCGAGTGGAAATTGAAAGGCTAGAGCCCTTTTTAATAGTCGAAGATGATTGAACAATAACCTACCCTCCTCTAGACACCCACCATTTCCCGAAACAGATCCAATCAAAATTTTGAGATATTCATTTGGTTCAACGTATTTGAAAGTTCTGGAAAGTAGGTCTCTTAGGATGACAACCTCCCCCCCCACAACCCTCCGGGCAAGCGTTGGAAGTTATGCCGTGGCGGCCTATATGGTTTTGTTAGATAGTATTCTCACAGAAACTTCAAAAAGAGCTCATTTGATTGGAGATTGAAAGGGCTGGTGCCCTTTTTAATAGTCGAAAGTGATTGGAGAGTAACTAGCCCCCGTCTCACGCTCACCATTTCCCCAAACACATCCGATCAACATTTTTAGATAGCCTTTTTGTTCAACATAGTTGAAAGGTCTTTAAATTATGTCTTTGAGGATGACAACCCTCCCGTCATAGTCCTCAAGACAAGGGTTGTAAGTTATCCCTTTGGGGAATATAATGTTTGTATAAAAAGTCTTGTCGTAGAAGCTTCAAAAAGTGCTCATTTTATTGGAAATTGTGAGGACTAGTTCCTTTTTTTTTAGCTGAAAGGGATCAGAGGGCAAATGTCTCCCTCCATACCTATCATTTCCTCAAAAACTTCCTATCAGAATTTAGATATAGCCATTTTGTTAAGCCTATCAGAAAGGTCTGGAAATTATGTCTTTGAGGATAGCAAATCCCCCCAGCCCTTAGGGCAAGGGTTTTAAGTTTTGCCCTTGGGACATATAGGGTTTTTATGGAAAGTGTAGTCATATAAACTTTAAAGGGGGCTCATTGAATTGGTAATCAGACGCTCTAGTGCCCTTTTTAAGATTCAAAGGGATCAGAGGACAGCTACCCCTATACACAAGTCATATTGTCCCGAAATACATCAAATATAAATTTTGAGGTAGCTATTCTATTCAAAATAGTCTAAATATCATATAACAAGGCTTTTGCCCAGGGGATATTAAAGGCTTTTATGAAAAGGATGGTTGTTTAACTTCAAAAGAGTCTCCCTGAAAAAGACTATGTCAATATAAAACGAACAGAAATTAATCAAAAAACTTTTTGCACAAAATAAGTTTTTCAAAAAAAGTAAAGAACTCCATTAAACCAAAAATGAACAAAAATCGAAACAAATAATCTACCAAGCATACAACTACCACAAATCAGTATAAATAAATAAATGAAACCCAAAGCAAACAGAAATTAAAATAATTCAAACTCAAAACGATCAAAAATTAATCTGAGTAGAGTTCTAAACCCTATAATTTCTAAGAGTCAGAATAAAATTTGTACTTCACTGAAAAAAATTCTTTTGAATCTTGTCACCTATAGGCCTATAACTTTCAGAAATCAAAAATTAATTAAGATTTTAAGGAATAAATATCAGCATATGTAGATTAAACTGACAATGCACATTTTTTTCAGTATAGTACAAATTATATATATATATATATATATATATATATATATATATATATATATATATATATATATATATATATATATATATATATATATATATATATATATATACTATATATATATATATATATATATATATATATATATATATATATATATATATATATATATATATATATATATATATATATATATATATATATATATATATATATATATATATATATATATATATATATATATATATTGGCGTACCATATTGGCGTACCTTTATTAGGAAGACTTACCGGTTCACCATTAATGTACCACGTAAGATTAGCTGCCGGTAAGGAATCTTTTGATGTGCAATTTACTTCTACAATATCTCCAATGGAATACCTCAACTGGCCTCCAGTGATAATTGGATCTTCTGATGGTATCTCTGGAAATACAAACAAGGAATAGAAATAAGAAAAACAATTCCTGAGAGAATTCCTGAATAGTTCCTGTATAGGTTTGGCAAGGTGAATGCAGCGGTCGAGTGTGAGAGGTAGTGCAG
Source organism: Artemia sp. Qi Xiang Cuo (assembly GCF_049724085.1). NCBI lineage: Eukaryota > Metazoa > Arthropoda > Branchiopoda > Anostraca > Artemiidae > Artemia > Artemia sp. Qi Xiang Cuo. The sequence continues at coordinate 78,068,738 of NC_142794.1, read as the reverse complement.
CTAACATACTCCAGAGTTTTATTTATATTTATCTTTAGTAGTCACTAATTATGACAATAATCGAATTAGCATTAGCGATACCTAAGTAAAGTGCCCTATAGCTTCAATCCACGTTTTTTTCTTTTGCCCAGGCCACTTGGCATGGAAGGAGGGGTCATAGAAAACTTTAGAGAGATAATTTGAACAGACATTGGAAGTTTTAGCGCCCTTCCTGAAGATTGAAAGTGAGCGGAGGGCATCCAGACCCCACCCGTTTTAGACTTAACACCCTACTCATCCCCAAATACGTTCCATTGAAACTTTGAGACAGTGGTTTTGCGAACAACAGCTGAAAGACTAAAATTATATGCCTCTAGGGGTGGCAAAGCCCCTAGAGCCCTATGGCAAGCAGGTTTAAATTATTCAAGTTGCCCATTGCTCAAGTATGAGTTTTATTATCGGAAAATAGAGCATGTTTGACCGTGAGTGTCCAAAACAACTAAGGGCATTAAGGCGGAATTTTTGGATAATTCTGAGGAAATATTGGACTAAATCAAACGACACTAGCTGCATCCAGGTTGTTCAAAAGGTGCACTTGCAATGTCTTTGAACGGCTACAGGTATTATTTTGAAACACTCAGGGAATGTTGTTGTGGATGTTTAACTAAACCAAAAGACGAAATATGCCTCCAACTTGTCAAAAAAACGTTCTTGCGTTCTCGTCGGAACAGCCAGGAGTATTAAGCTGTGACTGTCACAGCATATAAATAAAGTATGTAGAGAAGAGCTAAAAGTTTCAAAGGCGGTATATTTGCATAAATACTAATCTGGAATATATTAGGAACCGTAGTGAATAACCATTTTGCGTTTTTTTATTAATTACTTGTTGTAGGATTCATTTGATTGAATCATAAATCTACTCGCTATAAGGTGAAAAATCACTAGGTTTGAGAAAAATCACTAGTTTTAGAACAAAAGTCACTGTAATCACTAGCGAGAAAAAAAATCACTAGGCAACATAAAAAATCAATAGAACTAGTGATAAATCACTAGGGGTGGCAACCCTGGATAGTAGATAGTAAACTGGCGAACTGGGCGAATAATACCTGGGTTATGTATGGATGGTCCTCCGGTTTTAAACAAATTCATTCATTTAAACTGATATTTATATCCGAAAATTAACTATTTAAATTAGCTTGGTCAGAAACTGATCAGTCACTTCAACCCTTGCACGACCCAGTTGCACTAATGGCGTTATCATATCAAATCTCACTATTATCCTAGTTAATGTACATATACATGTAGCAGTTTCAAAATTTTGACTAATTCCTAATTGTAATTTTGTTCCTGTATATTTTGTAAAAAAAAAGCCCTTTTTGGGAGGTAACTTGGGCCCCCAGAGAAATTAGGGTGGGCAATGCCCCCCCCCAATTGCGCCCCTATCTGTATGTCAAAGAAGTATATCTACCAGATCTCAGGAAGGACTAAGCGTATAAAGTTGAAACTTTCAGCGTACTTTGAAGAGTATGTTAATCTAAAACAAAAGATATTATATGTATTTGTTTTGTCAAAAGGGGTAAAAAATATCTCGGGAACAGCTAAGGACATAAATCTAATAATTTCAGGGAATATTGAGGGGCATTTAAGACTAAACCAAAAGACCCAATATGTGTCCAAATTGTCAGAATGGTATACCTGCAATCAAGGCCGTACCCAGGATTTTTTTTTCGGGGGGGGGGGGTTTACTCAAAGATTTATTTTTTTTGGGGGGGAGGGCTTACACAAAAAAAAATAAAATATTTGTTTATATCAATTTCTGTTACGTTTCTACGAGTCACACAAATATTTTCTTTTTTCGAAGGGGGGGGGGGGTTCAAACCCTCTTACCCCCCTCTGGGTACGGCCTTGCTTGCAATAGCTTAGGGATACCTGAAGATATTAAATAGAAACTTGTTGGGCATACTGAAGGGGATCTTGAAATCAATGAAAAGATACTGTATGCATCCTTGTTTTCAAAAAGGTGTATCTTCATTTCTTCGGAAAACGCCAAGGAATCAATATTAAACTTATAAGGCATATTGGATTGAATCGAAAGACACTATATGCATCCTGGTTATCGAAAGGACGTATTTTCAATATTGGAGGTGCGGTCAAAGGCATGAAGTTAAAACTTTCACGGAATATAGGGGGGATATGGAACAAAATTAAATGAATGGTATTAGTTTGAAGCTTTTAGGGCATATTGAACCAAATTGAAACACACTGCACATTAAATGACTCTGGGAGCACCCAGGTTATGAAAAGGGGAATTATAAAATCTGCCAGGAAAGGTTAAGGGTATTAAGTTGAAAGTTTCAATGAATGCAGAGAGGAATTTTGAACTAAATCAAAGTTCCCTAAATGCATCCAGGTTGTCCAAAGGGTGTACCTGTAGTATCTCAGGAACTGATAAGGGTATTAAGTTAAAAATTTCAGGTAATCTTGACTGATGTGTAATATTAAATCAAAAGACGTGATGTGCATCCAGATTGTCAAAATGCTACATCTTCAATAACTTGAAGATATTGGAGATAATAATTTGAATCATTTTGGACATATGGATGGGAATGTTGATCTTAAAACGCAGAGAAATTGCCATAAATAAGAGTAGGGCTAGCGTTTCTAAGCCTTCTAAAGGCCAGAGCGTCATTTCCCTTTTAGTGCAAGCAAAATGCATTTTATATGTTTTCTTTTTTACAGCATTAATGAATCCAGAATTATCAATAATTTCATGAATAAATATTATTAAATATTTGACGGAAAGTCAACTTTCATTAATTCTTTTCCATAGTCTTGGTTATATGGCGATTTTATTTCATTTTGTTTTGTTGATATTATGATAAATAAAAACATTATTTATTTATTTATTTTATTCAATACGGGAGAAAGCCATAGTCTTGTCGCAATAAACTTCTACTTCTTAGTAGAAATAATCCTACTTCTTAAATAAATATTGTTCTCATTAAAGCGCAAATGACGCCAGATCGTTTAAGGAGGTTTTGCTAGCCTTTTTCATGTTTGTGGTAGTCGTTGCTTACTTTAAATTTTACCTGAATATTTACTGTAATTTCTGTTCAGTTTATGTTTCATTTACTCATTCATAGTAATTGCAGTTTCAGTTTGAACTTTTAGTTTACATTATTTTTGCTCATCTTTGGCTTAGTATAGCTCTTTACTTCTTTTTGAAAAACACATTTTTGGAAAAAATAAT